>NW_025215238.1:0-12275 GCF_004010195.1 Chiloscyllium plagiosum | reverse complement strand
ACGGGCCGAGATGACCGGGACGATTCATATGGAGATTCTGAAACATCCACCTCCCAACAAGGAGGACTAATTAGTGAAGTACAATTCTCACTTTGAAGCCACAGTCAAGTCCGTTTCCACATATCAAAACTTAGAAGCCATGGCCCTGATGCCTTCTTACGTTCGTGTCGAGCCAATACAAATTGCATCACAACAGTCTCTGTGGGTGGTAGGGTGTACTTGCAACACATCATCTCCTTCACGTCCCAAGAAAGGAGCATGGAAGTTCCCTCCTACGCCTCTTCCTGTAAACAGCTCAGACACTGAAACCGATTTGCGATTTTTACTGCTCTCCACAGTTGTCCTGACGTCTTCAAAAATCTGTGCAATTACACACTCAGGACCCAATGTTCATGCACCCCGTCTTCTGCTTTAAAGATTTTTTTTATTGCCTATCAATCACGCAGAGGGGATTCATCGCGCTCAAAGAGACTGAATGTCTGAAGTGCATTTAATCTAATGTAAGAACTGTCACAGATAAGACAGATGAACTGAGAACACAGATTACTGCAAGGAATTATGATGTTTTTGCCATTACGGAGATATTGAAAAGGAGGGACAGGACTGACACCTGAAGATTCCTGGACATCATTCATTTAGATGGGAGAAAGGGAAATTAATGCTGTGAGGAAGTTGCATTGCTGATTAGGCATTGCATCAGAGCTGTGTTGAGGAATTTTGCTGTGAGACATTAAGGGTGGAGCTCAGGGATACGAAGGGTGAAATCACAAGTCAGGGATTTTTTTCTATAGATCTTGCAACAGCACACAGGAGAAAAAGGATCAGAGATTTAGTTACGTCTTGGAAAGCTGTGGTAAAAAAAAAACACATGGTAGTTGTGATAGATAACTTCAACTTTCCTGTTATTGACTGGCACTCCCTTAGAAACAGGAGATCGCATGGAGACCAATTTGTGAGATGCGCCCAGAAGTGCTTTTTCTGAGACAGTGTGTTGAATATCCAACCAGGGAGAACGCCGTACTTGATTTTGGACAGCGCATGAACCAGGACAGGTGATCGATATTTCAGTAGGAGAGCACTTTCGGCTTAGCGACCATAACTCCATCATTCACACACATGGATGAGCCATGGGGACCAGATTTGCACCCTATTATGCAAACATTTTTATGCACAGGTTCGAGCAAGACTTCTTCTCCATGCAGGATCACCAACTAACATTATACTCCAGGTACATTGACTACATTTTCTTCCTCTCGACACATGGAGAGGAGTCACTATAAACCTGCACAGTGACATCAACAAGTTTCATCCGACCATCAAACTCACCATGAACTCCTCTCGACCATCTGTCTCATTCTTGGACACATGCATCCCCATCAATTATGGACACCTCAGCATCATACTCTACCGCAAACCCACATACAACATCACAATGCTATATTTCTCTAGCTTCCACCCAAAACATATTAAAACAGCCATCCCCTTTGGACAAGCCCTATGCGTACACCGGATCTGCTCAGATGTGGAGGAACGTGGCAGAGACCTGGAAGTTCTCAGGGATGCCCGCACAAGAACAGGGTAAGATGCCCAACTCATCGACCGCCATTTATGACGTGCCACAGCAAGGAACCATTATGACTTCCTCAGGAGATAGACACATGCTGCTACCGACAGGGTGCCCTTCGTTGTTCAGTATATCCCAGGAGCTGAAAAACTACGCCATGTTGTTTGTGACCTGCAACACATTATCAATGTGGATGAGCACCTCACCAAGACCTTCCCCATACCTCCACTACTTGCCTTTAAACAACCGCCAAATCTCAAACAGATCAATGTTCCTAGCAAGCTGCTCGGCTCTCAGGACAACTCCATACAATCCTGTCACGTTAGCGCTGCAGGACGTGTCAGAGTGTGGACAAAGATACCACCATTACACGTGGGGGCACCTTGCACATGGTAGACAGGTACTCATGTGACTCAGCCAACGTTGTCTATCTTACATGTTGCAGGCAAGGATGTCCTGAGGCATAGTACATTGGGGAAACCGAGCAAAGGCTACTGCAATGGATGAATGGGCAAAAGACAGCTATCAAGTGACAGGAGTGTTCACTCCCAGTTGAGGAACACTTCAGTGGTCCAGGACATTCGACCTTGGACTTGCGAGTGACCATTCTCCAAGGCAGATTTCGGATCAGGCAGCAGCTAGAAGTGGCCAAATTCAGGCTGATAGCTATGTTTAGTACCCATAGGGAGGGCCTAATCCCTTGCACAAACACACATATATACACACACACACACACACACACACACACACGGTCACACATATACACAGACGAGCACACAGACACCCATCCACACCCTTAAAAATCACACCAACTCACACATGCACCCCCTCACAAGTTTAAGACACTCTACACTCACTACGCACACACATACACGTTATCACTCTAACAACCCCCAACTCAGACAGACAGACACATACACAGACAGACAAAGACCCAAATGCACACATATGTTTTGTGTGGTGAATTTGTACTTGTAGCGTTACATTGTACTTTGCTCAAAAACTGCATGCATTCATGTAAAACTCCGTTATCTCACTTTTTTTAGCTTAGAAATAATCTAAATATAATGGCATAGACAACGAACATAGGGGGCTGACCCCATCAAAATGCTATCTAGCTATCACCCATTGTTAGCAGCTAATCTAAGAATGCAACTTTTAAAATAAAGGTTTTGTGATTTACGCATGAAAGAAGTAAAACTATCATGGTATTCAAACAGATGAAAGACTCAACAGACAATCAATTTTTCCATGTATAATTTCAGTTACATCACACTGTAAATTTATGCTATAAATTCTGTGTGTTAGGATTGAGCCCTCCACTATCATCTGATGAAGGAGCAACGCTTCGAAAGCTATTGTACTTCCAATTAAATATGTTGGTCCATAACCCTGGTGTAGTGTGATTTTTAATTTTGTACACCGTGGTTCAACACCGGCATCTCCAAATCATGTCAATCAGACTTTGAGTAAGTATGGATAAGGAAAAAAGTGGCCGTCGAGCGTGTGTGCATTGTTGGGCAAGGGCCAATTGCATCCAAATTAATTGAACTGTGGAATGTGAATTTGTTGCTGTTGATCGAAAACAAATTTGCATCCAGCATGTGGGATCCTTTCAAAGCTCATTTGATTGAATTGCAGGTCTTGATACTGGACTAGAGTCGCATTCCACGCAGAGCCATTCACATGAACAATTGAAATATTCCCCGTGCTGACACATTCTCCATGTTTGTGTGTGTTATTATATTAATGTGTCTATCTGTCTATTTGTGCTCGTCACTTTGTATCTGTGTCTATCTGTGTGTGTGCGCTTGTGTGTGAATGCATTTCTATGTTTGTGTCTCTGTAACTGTATTCTTGTCTGTGAAACAGTGCATGTATCTGCATCTGTGTGTTTGTGCCTCTGTGTAAATGTGTGTCTGTACTATTATCTGCGTGGCTGTGTTAGCGACAGTGTATCTGTGGGTTGCATCCATTTATCTCTCTGCATGTAGTCTCTCTGCCTACACATTCATAGCAATCTTTATATGCATCTCTGTGTTGTATTATTCTCTATACGTATGAATTAATCTTTTTCTCTGTGTGCATATGTGTGTATTTGTCTTTGTCTGCATCTGTGCATCAATGTTTGTCTCCATATATGTGCATGTGTCACTGCGTATCTCCATGCACTGCGGGTCTGACATTCCTGGTTGTGTTTAAAGTGATGCAATGTCCCACACTGCTGGTCTCCACACTTTACTGCCCAAGCAGGGATCAGATTGAGAGGGAGAGTGGAAGGGCAGCAACTCACACCTTCCTCCAAACTGACAGTGCAGACATATACAAATACAAAGTGATGCAATGTCCCACACTGCTGGTCTCCACACTTTACTGCCCAAGCAGGGATCAGATTGAGAGGGAGAGTGGAAGGGCAGCAATTCACACCTTCCTCCAAACTGACAGTGCAGACATATACAACACACCTTCCTCCAAACTGACAGTGCAGACATATACAAATACTGGGCTTGTGTAGGAAGGATGGCTATTGTACCCGAGCCCTTCAAAGTGGAGAATGCACATGTAGAGAATTGTTTGCATCCTCTTTAATGCAGAAGTGATTTGTCTGTGGCTAGTATTCCTGTAACAGACTGCACATATTAAATTGTATTTTCTCTAAAATTATATCCAAGCTCTTCGGAGCAAACCTTATTTGTCAGTACCTTGTGCTTTAACTTGCACATTGAAAAATCCTGAAACCGACCCGATGATGGTCGTAACACAGGCACACACTTCTAGGTATAGGACAATACTGCTCTGTGCTTCCAAAGACTATTACTTAAAGAACCCAACATGGTGAGAGATTCACAGGAATTGATGTCTTGTGAAAATAGAAAACAATGGCAGCACAGGAGCAGGCAGAGGGATAGAGAGAGAGGAAATGTTGAGCCCCAATTTCGATGGAGTTACTTCAAAAACAGTAGAGACGTCATTGTACACAGATACACACAAATATCGACACGTATGCAAATATGTACAATTCACACACGCACACACACAGACACAATAGTCTCTTCAAGATAGGGATATTTATGTTTATCATTATTAAGGGGATTAATGGTCTGATGGAGAAGGCAGGTAAATGTGATTGAAAAAGCATTTGAGCCATGTTCAAACGGCACCCCTGAAGTGATGGGCCGAATGGCCGAATTCTACTCCAATTTCTTATCCTCTTACAATCGTATAGTATCTAAAATTGTCTTCCTGCGAGTTCAGTGGAGACTGAATTTGATGAGCATTTCATTGTTTCGAGAACATGAGGATGATGGACAGGTTTGAGGTGCTGAATGGTCTATGTATTTTCCAAACAGTTGAGCCCTTGAATCTAAAAAGAGCGTAATTGTTTGAGGGAACGCAATTATAAAATTTGGGCCTTCCCATTTACGATTGAGTTAGGGATTGTCCTTCCTCTTTCGGTTTCTCATTCCAAAGGAGCAGTGAAGTCTGTATTACAGAAAACCAGGTGGATTTCCATCGACCTTTTATGGAGAAGAAAATCTATGTTTATTGTTGACAGGAAAGAAAGGAGAGTTCTGCCACAATTACATGAACACCGAGAAATGTGAATGGTTCAGCAGGCACGGGGGCCGAAGACCAAATTGCTGTTGATTTCCCTGATGTGTTCCTCATACACTCAAGTCCACAAAACTGTCACAGAAGTAGAGGGTGCCCCATTCTGCTAGTTAAGGTCACAACTATGAGACTCTAGTAGACCATGATGCACCTCTAAGTACTCACATAGCATTATAATGGTGCCAGTTGAGAATATTATAAAACACTGAAGGCATTCCTGCAACTTTTCTAGGCTGTTACACGCTCAGATGAGAACTCTTGTTAACTATCCGCAAATAACAGAAACAAATAGTTCTTTTCAGGTTCTAAAGCTGCAACTTTGTACAATACTACAACGATCAGTGTGATGTTAACAACTATTAAGAAAGCACATCAATGATATGGATATGAGAACTGGTTGCACTGGAGCTCAGTTAATCATCTACCAAGATAGTCATTCGATATGATGTGAAGTGGCGGTAGAAAGTCTGCAATGCGATGTAGACAGCGGGGCCAGTGAGCAAACATTCAGCTGAAGCATTGTAAAGTGGATTATTGTAAGTTAGTGATGCGATGGCAGGTAAAATAGCAGTAGACCAATTACATTGAGAGAGGTCGCTGAATTCGGTGGTACAAAGTGATTTGTATGTTTTGGGACATGAATAATATAAAGGCAGTCTGCAGATGCAGCAAGTAGTTAGGAAGGAATAAAATGATGCTGTTTCATTTTAAAGCCATTGGGATGTCTTATTGCATTTCCACTGACTATTCCGAGTTCTGAAAAATGCACAATTGCTTTAGAAGCTGTTCAATGATGTTTCAATTTACTTGTTCTTGGAATGAAGATCTTACACAGTCATACCGTACAGAAACTAACCTTTCAGTGCAGCTTTTTCAAGCTGACCAGCTATCCTAATGTAATCTCATTCAATTTGCCAGCGTTTGGCACATATCCGACTAATCCCTTTCGATTCATGCAGCCTTCCAGATGGCTTTGAAATGTTGCAATTGTACCATCCTCCACCACTTTGCCTGGCAGCTCGTTTCATATATGCACCACGCTCTCCGTGAAAAGAAATACGACTTATGTCCCTTTTAGAAGTTTCCCCTCCAATCTTAAACCAAAGGCTCCCTAGATTTGGACTCCCCTACTCTCGCAAAATGATCTTAGCCATTCACTATATCCTTACCTCTCATGATTTTAGAAACATACCAAACCTGGGAATGTGAGATGTTCATATTGAACCACATAAGATCCTGAGAGCAGTGTATGAGGTACATAACTGGTGGATATTTCCACAAAACCTAAGGATTCGGATTTAAGTAATGAATGTTTTCATTTTGACAAGGGTATTTTCAAGTCATGAATTTATTGTGTTAACTTTATGAGGACACATATGAACATATTTACAAATTATTATCTATGAATTGCTCAGTTGGAGCAGGGAAGAATTATGGAGTCATAAAGTTCGAATAATTTTCGAGGAGACCTCACATGTTCCACTTTGGTGGTCGAATGGCATCATTGTATGCTTCAGCTCAGCGAAGGAGAAAATATAAACTGGCTGAGAAGGAAAGGGTGACTGCTAACTCTCTTTCCTTGTTCCGCCTCACAACAACTTATGGGAACGGAAAACCCAACAGTCACCTTCACGACTCATGGAGGATTCCTCTGAAGGATTCATTAGGTAGTCCTCACTCCCTGAAGCAAAGTTAATTCTGCCAAATGGAACTACTCCAGGAATAAAGGACAGAGTGACGGGCTAACGGGCAGAGGGGGTGCGATGGCCTTGTTGGTAAGGGACGATATTAAGTCCCTTGTGCGGGGGGACCTAGAGTCAGGGGATGTAGAGTCAGTGTGAATAGAGCTTCGAAATACTAAGGGTAAAAAGACCCTCATGGGAGTAATCTACAGGCCCCCAAACAGTAGTCTGGATGTCGGATGTAAGTTGAATCAGGAAATTGGCCTGTCGCAAAGATGTTGCTACAGTTGTTATGGGGGATTTTAACATGCAGGTAGACTGGGAGAATCAGGATGGTATCGGGCCTCAAGAAAGAGAATTTGTGGAGTGCCTCAGAGATGGATTCTTAGAGCAGCTGGTGCTGGAGACGACAAGGGAGAAGGCAATTCTGGATCGGGTATTGTGTAACGAACCAGAATTGGTCAGAGACCTCGAAGTGAAGGAGCCATTGGGAAGTAGTAACCATAATACAATAAGCTTCAATTTGCAATTTGAAAGGGAGAGGGTACAGTCGTAAGTGACAATATTTCTGTTGAATAAAGGGAACTATGGAGCTATGAGGGAGCAGCTGGCCAAAGTTCAATGGTGTAATACCTTAGCAGGGATGACCATGGAGGCACAATGGCGGATATTTCTGTGTATAATGCAGAAGTTGCAGGATCAGTTCATTCCGAAAAGGAAGAAAGATCCCGGGAGGAGGCATGGGCGGCCGTGGCTGACGAGGGAAGTAAAGAAACATATAAAGTTAAAAGAAAAAAAGTATAACATACCGAAGATAAGTGGGAAAACTGAGGACTGGGAAGCTTTTAAAGAGCATCAGAGGATTACTAAGAAGGAAATAGTACTTCAGATCTGTGTTCACTTGGGAAGACACAAGCAATCTCCCTGAGGTAACAGTGGCTGAAGGACCTGAACTTAAGGGAATTTATATTTGCCAGGATTTGGTGTTGGAGAAGCTGTTAGGTCTGAAGGTTGATAAGTCTCCGGGGCTTGATGGTCTGCATCCCAGGGTACTGAATGAGGTGGCTCGGGAAATCGTCGATTGGTTGGTGATTATTTTCCAGAGTTCAATAGATTCGGGGTCGGTTCCTGGGGATTGGAGGGTGGCTAATGTTATACTACTTTTTAAGAAAGGTGGGCGAGAGAAAGCAGGAAATTGTAGACCAGTTAGTCTGACCTCAGTGGTAGGAAAGATGCTGGAGTCTTTTATAAAGGATGAAATTACGGCACATCTGGATAGTAGTGACAGGATAGGACAGAGTCAGCATGGATTTATGAAGGGGAAATCTGCTTGACTAATCTTCTTGAATTTCTTTGAGGATGTAACTCTGAAGTTGGACGAGGGAGATCCAGTAGACGTAGTGTACCTGGACTTTCAGAAAGCTTTTGATAAAGTCCCACACAGGAGGTTAGTGAGTAAAATTAGGACGGAAATGTGTTGCTGGAAAAGCGCAGCAGGTCAGGCAGCATCTAGGGAACAGGAGAATCGACGTTTCAGGCATTATCCCTTCTTAGGAAGGGCTTCTCCTGAAGAAGGGCTAATGCCCGAAACGTCGATTCTCCTGTTCCCTAGATGCTGCCTGACCTGCTGCGCTTTTCCAGCAACACATTTCCATCTCTGATCTCCAGCATCTGCAGACCTCACTTTCTCCAGTAAAATTAGGACGCACGGTATTGGGGGCAAAGTACTAGATTGGATTGAAAATTGGTTGGCTAATAGGAAACAAAGGGTCGTGATAAACGGCTCCATTTTGGAATGGCAGGCAGTGACCAGTGGGGTACCGCAGGGATCCGTGCTGGGACCGCAGCTTTTTACAATATATGTAAATGATATAGAAGATGGTATCAGCAACAACATTAGCAAATTTGCTGATGATACAAAGCTGGGTGGTAGGGTGAAATGGGATGAAGATGTTAGGAGATTACAGGGTGACCTGGACAAGTTAAGTGAGTGGGCAGATGCATTGCAGATGCAGTTTTATGTGGATAAATGTATGATTATCCACTTTCTGTCAAGAACTGGAAGACAGATTACTACCTCAATGGAATCAATTTAGGTAAAGGGGCAGTGCAGAGAGATCTGGGTGTTCTTGTACACCAGTCAATGAAGGCAAGCATGCAGGTACAACAGGTCGTGAAGAATTCTAATAGCATGCTGGCCTTCATAACAAGTGGAATTGAGTATAGAAGCAAAGAGGTGCTTCTGCAGCTGTACAGGGCCCTGGTGAGACCACACCTGGAGTACTGTGTGCAGTTCTGGTCTCCACATTTGAGGAAAGACATTCTGCCTATCGAGGGAGTGCAGCGTGGGTTCACGAGGTCAATTCCTGGAATGGCAGGATTACCTTACACTGAAAGACTGAAGCGACTGAGTTTGTATACCCTTGAGTTTAGAAGACTGAGAGGGGATCTGATTGAGACGTATAAGATTATGAAAGGTTTGGACACTCTGGCAGCAGAAAACATATTTCCGCTGATGAGTGAGTGCCGAACCACAGAACACAGCTTAAAAATACGGGGTAGACCATTTCGGACAGAGATGAGGAGAAACGTCTTCACCCAGAGAATGGTGGCTGTGTGGAATGCTCTGCCCCAGAGGGCAGTGGAGGCCGAGTCTCAGGATTCATTTAAGAAAGAATTGGATAGACCTCTTAAAGATAGTGGAATCAAGGGTTATGGAGATAAGGCAGGAACAAGATACTGATTAGGAATGACCAGCCATGATCATATCGAATGGTGGTGCAGCCTCGAAGGGCTGAATGACCTACTCCTGCATCTATTGTCTATTGTCTATTGTCTATTGAGTAAAACACATTTTCTGCAATTTGTTTAAGCAGAAGAAATTCAGAGGCTGAATAACATTTTCAATAACTCATTTTTTCCATTCGTCATGAGTTTAACTACCATTAGGACAACGCTATTTGCAGAGTTTACCTTTCTTTGTTTGTCTTCAGACATATTTGTCAGTGTGCATGTATGTGTGTGTGTATCTGTGTACATGTGTATTTGTGTGCATGTGTGTCTATGTACATTTGCAGCTGTGAAAATGTGTTTCTGAATGTATATCCGTGTGCACGACTCAGTGTGCGTCATTGTGCATGACTCCGTACATATCTGTCTGCAAGACTTGTATATCAAGTTGTGTGACTCTGTGTGCATCTGAGTGACTACCCATGTGATTGACTCTCTGTGTGGGTCTGTGTGTATCCATGTGTGTGATGCTGATCGTGTGTCCGTGTAAGTGACTATGTGCGTCTATCCAGTTGGAAGACTGCGTGTGTGCCTGTCTGTATCCGTGTGTGTGACTTCACGCGTGTGTGTGCGTGTGTGTATGACTCTCTGGCTGTCTGCGTGACTTTGTGTATGTTTTAAAGAGTGTGATTCTGTGCGTGTGTCTGTGTGAGTACGCAGTGACTAATTTTGCGCACGTGTCTGTGTGTATCCACGTGTGTGATTCTGCATGTGTGTCTCTGCAATTATTTGTGTGTGCATCAAGTGTGTGACACTTTGGGTGTCTGACTGTGTGCGTGCCCATATCATTGACTGTGTGTGTGTACCTATGTGCTTGATTCTCTGTGTGCATCCACGTGAGTGACTCTGTGTGTATCTGTGTGCGTGA
This sequence comes from Chiloscyllium plagiosum, assembly GCF_004010195.1. Taxonomy (NCBI): domain Eukaryota; kingdom Metazoa; phylum Chordata; class Chondrichthyes; order Orectolobiformes; family Hemiscylliidae; genus Chiloscyllium; species Chiloscyllium plagiosum. The sequence continues at coordinate 1,759 of NW_025215238.1, read as the reverse complement.
TTATGTGATTGTGTGTGTGTGTCTGGCTGACTGTTGGTGCATCCTGGTGTGTGCCTCCGTGTGTCTCTCCATTTCTGAGACTGTATGTGTATCTGTGTGCATGACTCTGGTTGTGTGTCTGCGTGACCGTGTGTGTGGCTGTGCGTGTTTCCATGTATGTGACTCTGTGTGTGTCTATGTGACGGTGTGTGTATGTGTTTGCGTGCGGATATCCACGTGTGTGTCTCTGTGTGCATGTGTGCATGACTCTGTCTGCCTGTGGTTCCATATACGCGACTGTGTATCCATATGTGTAACCCTGTATGTGTCTGGAAGTGCAGATATACATATTTCTGACTGCGTTATTCAGTCTGTAAGTGTGTGTGGGTATGCGTGTATGCGCAATTGTACATGTGTGTCTGTGCTTATATACATGTGTTCAACTTCGTGTGTGTGACTGTGTGCCTGAATCTGTGTGTCTGTGCGTGCATATACGTGGCTCTGTGTGTGTGTCACAATATGTATCCATGTGTAAACTCTGTACGTGTGTATGTGCACATGCCTCTCTGTGCGTATCAGTGTGTCCATGTGCGTGACTCTTTTGGTGTGGCTTGGTATGCTTTGGCGTGTATAACTCTGTGTGTATCTGCACATGTATGCATATGTGTCACTCTGTTTGCATCTGTGTGTAACTCTGTGCGTGTGTCTGCTTCTTTATCCATGTGTGTGTGCATGTGCGTCTGTGTGTGCGTGACTCTGAATGCATGCCTGTGTGTTCGTCTGTCCGTGTCTGTGTGTATATCCATGTGCGTGACTCTGAATGTATTTCTGCGTGCACAACTCAGTGTGTCGTATGCATATTTGTGGATGAGTATGTGATACTATATGTATCTGTCTGCATGACACTGTGTATCAATGTGTGTGAGTCTCTGTGTGTCTGCCTGTGGGTGGACTCACGTGAGTGAATCTTTGCAATTATCCATGCGCAAGATTCCGTAGGTGCTTCTGTGTATGTATCCATGTTTGTGAATCTGTGTGTGTCTGTGTGTATCCTTGTGAGTGACTCTATGCGTGCGTCTGTGTACACAACTCTGTGTGTCTGTGTGCAAGACTATACATGTGTCAATTACTCTATTCGTGCCTGTCTTCGTGACTCTTGTGCGCAGCAAGTTGAGTGACACTGTGTGTATGTGTCTGGGTGTAGTAATGTGAGTGATTCTTTGGATTTATCTAATTGCGTGACTCTGTGTGTTTTTGTGTTCATATCCACATGCCCAACTCTGTGTGTGTGTATGTGTGTGATCGTATGTACACCCATGGGTTTGCCTGTGCGCGTGTGTGTGCATGATTCTGTGCGTCCCTCAGCACTGGACACTGTGTGGAGAAAGTGAGGTCTGCAGATGCTGGAGATCAGAGCTGAAAATGTGTTGCTGTTAAAGCACAGCAGGTCAGTCAGCATCCAAGGAACAGGAGAATTCCTGATGAAGGGCTTATGCCCGAAACGTCGATTCTCATGTTCCTTGGATGCTGACTGACCTACTGTGCTTTACTTGACACTGTGCGTGTGTCAAGGTGAATGACTGTCTGTGTCTGGATGTGTGCGTACTCATGTCATTGACTCTGTATGTGTCTCTGTATTTGCACCCGTGTGTGACTGTCTGTGTGTCTGAGTATATGACTCTGTGTGTGCATCAAGGTGTGTGACTCTGTATGTCTGTTTGTAACCACGTACGTGACTTTGTGTGTGTCTGTGCATGTGGTTCTGTGTGTGTATATCCAT
>NW_025215237.1:70643-75816 GCF_004010195.1 Chiloscyllium plagiosum | reverse complement strand
AACTTAGAGAGTCCATTCATCAATCTAACTTGGCTTTGTTAATTGTTTATGTGCCTTAACTAACTTTTCCGTACTGAACACCATGTTCAGTAGCCACAATACCTTCCTTCTGAAACACCTAGCCATTCCCACCAGCTTCTGCTCTCCATAGAGAACACCAGGCTGGCTTCTCGGAGATGGAAGATGTCTTATTGAGACTTCACACAAGGCATAGGGCTTCAATCCTCACAGCGTGAAAACCACGTTAAAGTCCCACACGTGTATCATAAGCAATGGAGCCAGGAGGAACAACGCGGAACAGTCTGTCTGTGCAGCCTCTGCTCCACTTATTCATCATGTTAGAACATCAATTAGGAGACTGCGAGGACTGCCCATGCTGGAGATCAGAGTAGAGAGTGGATTGCTCGAAAAATACAGCAGGTCAGGCAGCATCCGAGGAGCAGGAGAATCGACGTTTCAGTCATGAGCCATTCATCAGGAAGTAGCATCAATTACCTCATTCTGTCACTGTGTAAGTGCGTTGAGGCGGGAATGGCCTCCTCCTCTTCCTGTATAAGTGCCTCGATGGGCTGAATAGCCTCCCCTTGTTACTGTGGAAGTGACTCAAGGGGCTGAATGGCCTCATCTTATTGCTGTTTAAGTGACTCAAGGGACTGACTGGTTTCTTCCTCGTCCCTTTGGACAGGGCCATGGGTCTGTTTGGGTTACCCCTGGTTCCTGTTGATAGCTCGATGTGCTGAAAGTGCGATGATGCTGTAGCTTCAAGAGGTTATTTTGTCCTGGTTTCTTTTCAGAGAGAGATTGAATAATCGTTACCAAGCTGGCTAGTTCAGACCACTTGGGTAAACAGCTAGGGAGGCCTTGGGTTCATTTTAATGCAGCCTGAATGGGTGTGGCCAGCTCTCACAGATTAGGATCTCTGGGAATTGGTTTTTCAGTAACATCAGAAACTATTGGCGTCTCCACAGTGTTGGAAGCTTAAGTGAATGTCTCCTGTCTGCTACTCTTTCTGAATTTTCTCTTGATGCTGTTTTTTATTCCTGGATTGGAGAAATGTTTGTGACAATCTGTGTCCGAATATTCCTTTTTGCCAAGGGTTGTGCTTATGGGATTTTCGTATATAGGAACAGTTCATTCGTAATAGTTCGAAGGTCCATTATTCTGTTAACTTGTCCAATAGATTTAAGTTATTCCAGATTCCTCTTTCTTTGGTTTCATCGTATCTTTCATGTTTAAGTAGATGGTGTTTTGCTTCACACCGAGTAGTTTGACCTGTCACATTGCATCTGGAACAGACATTTTACATTTCCTTTAAAATGAGAAAACATTAGAATTCAAAGTTTGTGGGAAAATATCAGAGCCTAGGCTGCTGCCTTCAAATATTTTCGAGGGGCTGTGGTGTGTTCCATCCCACTAGACTCATTCTCTTGCTGAGTAATAGGCTGGAGGCACTGAATGGGCATTCTCTGTTCTTCTCCAATAATATCAATGGGCTGAATGGCTTTCTAATATTCCTGTAAAACCGGCGTGAGGTGCTGAATGAACTCTTATTTTACTGTGGCAATGCGCAGTGCCAGGCAGTGCTGTTACATGAATGTTACAGACACTTTAACAGCACATGCCTCAAAGGAGTCTGGGTCTTGCTGCACATGGACACAGGTCAGTTCAGGAGCTGACGGGGTCAAAGCATTCTGAACATTGTAGAATCTTCAGTGACCATCCCCACTTCTGATCTTATGGTGGGGAAGGTGGGGGAGGGGAGACATTGATAAAGCAGCTGAAGATGTTTATGAAGAGGAAGCTACCTTGAGGATCTCTCACAGAGGTGACCCAGGACGGAGATGATGAACATTTTCCTTTGTGCCATGTTTGACTCCAAATACTGGAGAGGTTACTCTGATTGCCATGAAGTCCAGTTTTGTTAAGCTCCTTGATACCAGCAGGAGTTAACCACTGCCTTGATATCAGAGCCAGTCATTTTTACCTGAACCCTTGTGTCAACTTCTTTTGTTCATATGAATAAGCCATGATATAGGAGCAGGGAGTGCTTTCTTCAAACAGGTGGTATTGAATGTCAGGATTTCTCTTCTCAAGAGTGTTCGGGGAGCGAGATGACTGAAAGTATTTGAAGAGGAGGTCGATGGATATTGACCAGTCACAGAGTTGAGGGCTATGAAAAATTGGGTATAAAAGAGGATTTGAGACCAAGAACAGATCAGTCATGATCTTCGTGAAGGGCAAGGCAGGCTTGGGGAGTGAATGACCTGCCCCTGTTTCTAATATTCACACATTCTGTTCTTGGAAAGTTAGTGGGTGTTATTTTCATGAATGTTCTGTTATTGAATGTTGCAGTCAGGGAGACCAGAGGATTTTGTGAGCCATTGATGGGTGAGGTATGTGGGCTGTATTTACAGTGAATTTGGGTCTACAACAAGACCAACAAATGAAGCACAAGTTGCAGACAGGAGAAGTTCTGTAAAGAGAGACGTGGGGCCTCTTTCATACCCAGCCTGGGCTTTCGAATTGCATTTCCCAAATCACCTCAAACCGTGTGTGATAGTCTTGAAGGGCTGAATGATCTCCTTTATTTCTGTGCACCAGTTTATAGTAGCAAGTAGCCTCCCACTGCTCCTGCCTAACAGGTTTGGTGTGCAGAATGGAACACAGGAACATGGGACTGAGGAGCAGGAATGGGTCATTAAATACTTTGAGCCTTCTCCACCAGGCACTAAGATAGTGGCTGATCGGGTTGTGGGCTCAGCCCCATTTTCCTGTTTGTATCCCATTATCCGTGACTCACTTCCCTGTCAAATATTTAACTGAAGCAGCTTTCAATCAATGTGAACATAGGGGTACGATAAACTTGCAGTGAAGAGAATTCTGACTTGAAAGGTTCTTTTAGAATTTTTCGTCATGCCTCTTATAGAATCAGAGTCATGCAGAACGGAAACAGACCCGGTAGTCCAATCTGTTCACTCCGATCAGTTATCGAATCTGATTCAGTCCCATTTGCCAGCATTTGGCCAATATCCCTTCTCTCAGATATTTTTTAAATGTGCGATTGTAACCGCCTTCAGCACTTCCTCTGACAGCACTTTCTGTACACACACCACTCTCTGTGTGAAACATTTTCCCTAAGGTCCCTTCTAAAGCATTCGCCCTCTCGCCTTCAACCTATGCCCTCTTGTTCTGGGCTCTCATTCCCTGGGAAACAGAAAGTACCTGTTCGGAATGTATATGCCCCTGACGGTTTTATATACCACTATAATGCCACCCTTCTGCCTCTGATACTCCAGGGGGAAACACCTCAACCTAATCAACTTCTCCCGAAAGCTTAAACCCTCCAGTCCTGGAACATCCGTGTCAATCTTTTCTGCAGGCCAACAAGTTGTATGCAGTATTCTTAAAGTGGCCGCACCAACATCCTGTACAGATGCAACTCCTATATTCAATGCTCTGACTGATTAAGGCAAATGTGCCAAATGTGTTCTGCGCCACACTGACTACCTGCAACTCCACTTTCAAGGAACAATGTACCTGCAGCCCTCGGTCCCTTTGTTCTACAACACTCCCCAGGACCTTACCATTCAGTGTATAATTTCTGCCCTGATTTGTCTTCCCAAAATGCAAAACCTCGTGTTTATCTAAATTAAACGTCATCTGTCACTCCTTGCACCATTGTCCCATTTAATTGTGGTCTCGTTATACTCTGAAATAATCTACTACACCACCTTTCTGATGTCATCTGTAACCTTACGAACTATGACCCCGATAGTCACATCCAGATCCCTGACATAAATGATGAAATGCAGTGAACTCAGTACCTATTCTTACAGCACAGTGCTGCTCACAAGCCTCCAGTCTGAAAGATACGCCACTTCTTTCAAGACAATTATGACGAGCTTCCTCTGTATCCCATGTGACCGAACCTTATTCATCTGCCTAACAATAGGAATGTTATGAACACCTTGCTGAGGTCCATGTGGACAATGTCTACCAAACTGCCTTCATCAATCTTCTTTGTCACCTCTTCATAAAACTCAATAAAATTAATGAGACATGATTTCCCATGCAGAAAGACACGTTGCCTACCCCGATCAGCCCTTACTTTCCCAAATGTATGTAAATCCTATCCCTCAGAATCACCTGTAACAACTTACCCACCACTGACATCAGGCTCACGGGTCTATAGTTCCCCGGCTTTTTGGATCACTGTTTCCTTTTCTAGTCCCACTCCTCCACTGCTCACAACAAATGTTAAATATAACCAGGTTGGTGACATGGCCGATCATATCGGTCTCAGACTGGGTCAGGGTCAGTTTAAGGCACTAGTCAGGCTGGTTTGCTAGTTTCGTTAATCTACTAAAATAGCACATTTATGATCCAGAGCAATTTCACTCAAACAATGATGGAAAGATGAATGGCAAACTGTTTGGGTATTGCAAATATATAATCAATATTTCTCTGTTTAAAACACTGAGACACACACACACACACACACACACACACACCACAAACACACACACACAAAACGATAAACAGAATCTCTGCAATTTTAACTTGAAAGAACTTTGTATATATCTTAGTGTAACTCACGACAAAAGTAAAAACTGACAGATTGCCCAAAAGTTATTCTAATTCTGAAGATATGCTAGCAATGGGATTTCATCCTGGAACAGTTGGATTTGGCTGAATTCCCTGATCATTAGGCAGGGAGGAGATTCCAATAGATTCTGATCAGTGATCACCCAAAGAGTAGCACGGTTGCTCAATGATTATCACCGCTGCCTCATAGCATCAGGGATCTGGGTTTGATTCTAAACTTGGGCTAATATCTGTGTGGAGTTTGTACATTCACTCCTTGTCTGTGTGAGCTTCTAATGGGTGTTCCAGTTTCCTCCCACAGTCCAAAGCTGTGCAGGTTAGGTGGATTGGCCATGCTAAATAGTCCATAGTGTTCAGGGATTTCTAGGTTAGGTGCATTCGTCAGGGGTAAATATAGGGGAACGGGTTGGAAAGATTACTCTTTGGAAGGTTGGTATGGAGTTATTGGGCCAAAGGGCATGTTTCCACACTGCAGGGATTCTATAAAAATAGAATGGTAAACGATGACTGTAGAGTTTTATTTTTTAGCTCGCACACATTGCTGTGATGAGGAACAATGAAGGAGAGA
>NW_025215237.1:60903-69339 GCF_004010195.1 Chiloscyllium plagiosum | reverse complement strand
GCAACCCAAGCTCAGGGTCTTTGTGAAAACAAAAGCCGGAATCAAGGCATCCTGCAGAGGGGAAGGAATTTTAAAATTAAACGGGGAAGGTGAGTAGGTGGTAATATCACTCACTGGGTTGAACAGTGGCAAGTGGAGTTTAGTTTGGATTAATGCGAGGTATTGGATTTGGTAAATCAAACAAGAACAGGACCTATACAATTAAAAGTAAGGCCTTTGGGAGTGTTTTAGAACAGAGACCTAGACCGTCAAGTATAGTCATTTAAAATTTGCATCTCATACAGATAGTGTGGTTAAGAAGGTGCTTAACACAGTTGTCTTCATTGGTCAGACCTTTGAGTATCGGAATTGGGACGTCATGCTGTGGTTGTACAGGATATTGGCGAGACGTCTTCTGGAATACTGTGTCCAGTCTGGTCTCCCTGCCTGCTCATTGCATAGGCATACCACCCTCTATGTGAAAAGGCTGCGCTTTAGGTCACTTTTCAATGTTTCCCTCTCACCTGAAAACTATGCCCTCTAGTTTTGGTTCCCCCTACACTGATAAAATACATTGACTTTTCACTTTAATGTTATTGACCATGATATTATTAAGCTGGAGAGGGTTCAGAAGAGATTAATCTGGATGTTGCTGGGAATGTAGAGAGTGATCGATAAGGAGAGGTTGGGTAGGCTGGGACATTTTTCACTGGAAAGGATGAGATTAAGGGGTAACTTCACAGAAATTTACAAAATAATGAGGGGTACAGATAAGCTGAAGGGCTGATGTCTTTACCCTCGAGGTGGGGATTCAAAACTGAGGGATATTTTAAGATGCGAGAAAAAAGATTGACAAAAGTCATGAGAGGTAATTATTTTAGACAGAAGCTGGATTGGATGTGGAATGAACCTCCAGAGAAGTGGTGAAAGCAGGGACAGTTACAATGGTTAAGGGACATTTAGATCAGTACATGGATAAGACATTCGTTTGGATGGTACTGTGAGCAGCTACCCTCTCCCTCCCCCTCTCTGAATGAATTCCTGTTGGTTTTCACCCTCTGAAAATGCCTGTGCAGTGGCGTGTGGAGGCCAGCAGAGGAGGGCATTGCATTACCTTAAGCCCCACAGAGACTGCCAGACCTGCCCCACACAGAGATACACAGATACACACACGGGGATGGTGAGGACACGGCATGAAGCTCATCTGGTAATTTAAATTAAACATAGCGGTATTGGGAATATAGCAGTATTTAACTTGCTCACACTCGTGAGTGGGGCAGGATTTCAGTTGTTTCATGGGGAATGTGATGCTATAACAATCTCAGCGTTTGTAGATGACACAGAACCTGGAAGAATTGTAAATTCTATGGAGGACATTGCGGAACTCTAACAGGACAATCACATGTTGATATAGTGTTCAGGTTTATGGCAGATGGGGATCAGTGCAGAGCAGTTTGAGGTGATACACTTTGGTAGGAAAGACAATGAAATACAGTTTAAAACAGGCGGTGCCATTATAAAGGGGGTGCAGGAGCAGAGAGCGCTGCGTGTATATGAGCACTGATTGTTGAAGATGTCAGGACAAGTGGGGAGAGCAGTAACTATCACAGATTAGTTTCAGTACCTGAGCTGTTTACAGGGGGAGGTGTAGGAGGAAGTCTCCGTGGTCCCTTCCTGGGAAGTGGTGGTGATGATGTGTTGTGAGCCCACCCTCCTGCCCACCGAGACCGTGGGGATTCCATTTGTACCAGCTCGACACAAAAGGGAGATGGCATCAGGGCCACAGCTTCTAAGTTGTGACAGGGGGAAACGGAGCTGCCAGTGGGTTTAAAGTGAGAATTGCCCTTCACTGAACATTGCTCCTTACTCGGTCGGTGGGACGTGGATGTTTCAGAATCTCCACACGAGGTCTCCCGGTCCTCTCCAGCTCGTCCAAGGTCCTCCCCACATGGCGGGGGGAGGGGGGTGAGGGAAAGGATATCGGGCATTCCACCACCCGGCGTGGCCCTTTCTGTCCTATTCCAGGCTGTTTCTCCTGGAATGGGAGAAAGGGAGGGAGAGAGGGAGGATGGGAGTGGGTGGCCCTGTTGTTAGTGCTGGTGTAGGTGGGGGACATGGTCATGGTGAGGTGTCAGGTGGGAGTCAGTCCACAGTGTTGTATCCATGCAGTGTTATTAATGTGGGAGGGGGTAAAGTGGAGGGAAGGAAAGAGAGACAGAGACAGAGATGGAAAGGGGGAAGGTGCTGCATGCAGCAGTGAGAGTGGTGGAGCATGAGCCTTGTTTGGGGGTCGATGCTATAACAGATGTACAGTGAGTGTGAGGGAGCAGAGACAATATGGTGACCCTTATCCTGACAGAGCTGGGAAGGTTATTGATGCTTGTCCTGTATTGCTGGGCATTTCTTCAGACCACACATACTGCACTGACCTGGGTGGGGAGCTCAGACCATGCTCGGTGGGTCTGGTGGTGTGGCTCCCTCTGGAAAGAGAATGCCCCCCCTCGATAATAGCCCATCCACCAGGACGTCCGTGCCCCGTCAACAAATTGTGGTGTAATTGCCACTTATCTGCCATGGTCGGGGTAAACTGTGCAGGGCAGCTCCTTACATAGATTCTATGGAAACTAATTCCAGTTACAATTATGCAGAACAAATGCTCATCTGATCTCACACGAATATCCCTTTTTCCCATCTTTCCTGGGAAGACTGGCTCATGTGACAGGATGTTATTGTCTTGTCTACATTTCAGCATTCTGAAACCTGGGAACACATCGTTCCATGACACTGTCTCTCAGTCTCCCCCTCTCTGTCTATTTCCCAAACCTGTCCCATGTGGTGATATTTAAACTGATTCCCCCGCCATCTCTCTCTGGCAGTGATGTTCACACCCACAGCACCCCCTTGTTATGGCACAATGGAGATATGGAGCTGTAAATGGATGGGAACTGCACATCCTGTCACTCCCAGCCCGGGCTGCAATTTTCCCCACACTGGGCAGGGATCTAACACAGTGTTACTGAGCAATGCACTGGGGTGACGGACACAGTCCTACAAGCTGGAAGGGTAACTGCTCCAGGTTTACAGATCAATGCACTGGGGTGATGTACACAGGACTACATGCTGGGAGCGTAATTGCTCCTGGTTTACATTAATGCACTGGGGTGGGGTACACAGACCTACATGCTGGGAGGGTAACTGTTCCCGGTTTACAAATTAATTGACGATTGATCACTGCACAGGTCGCTGTGCAGGTCAGACTAACTGGTTCAGGTTTATAGATAATGCAATGATATAGTCTGTGTAGCTCCTTATGCTGGATAGATATTTGTTTCAATTTTCACATTAGTGCCCTGCTGTGATCTGCACAGCTGCCCGTGCTGGACAGATATCTAGTCCGGGGTTATCGATCAATGCACTGCTGTGGTCTGCACTTCTCCCCGTGCTGGACAGATATCTAGTCCGGGGTTATCGATCAATGCACTGCTGCGGTCTGCACAGCTCCCCGTGCTGGACATTTATCTAGTCCGTGGTTGTAGATCAATGAACTGCTGTGGTCTGCACAGCTCCCCGTGCTGAACAGATATCTAGTCCGGGGTTATAGATCAATGCACTGCTGTGGTCTGCACAGCTCCCCGTGCTGGACAGATATCTTGTGCGGAGTTATCGATGAATGCACTGCTGTGGTCTGCACAGCTCCCCGTTGCGAACAGATATTTAGTCCGGGGTTATAGATCAATGCACTGCTGTGGTCTGCACAGCTGCCCGTGCTGGACAGATATCTTGTGCGGAGTTATAGATCAATGCACTGCTGTGGTCTGCACAGCTCCCCGTGCTGGACAGATATCTAGTCCGGGGTTAGAGATCAATGCACTGCTGTGGTCTGCACAGCTCCCCGTGCTGGACAGATATCTAGTCCGTGATTATAGAACAATGCACTGCTGTGGTCTGCACAGCACCCCGTGCTGGACAGATATTTAATCCGTGGTTATAGATCAATGCACTGCTGTGCCCTGCACAGCTCCCCGTGCTGGACAGATATCTAGTCCGTGGTTATAGATCAGTGCACTGCTGTGGTCTGCACAGCTGGCCGTTCTGGACAGATATTTAGTCCGGGGTTATAGATCAGTACACTGCTGTGGTCTGCACAGCTCCCCGTGCTGGACAGATATCTAGTCCGGGGTTATAGATCAATGCACTGCTGTGGTCTGCACAGCTCCCCATGCTGCACAGATATCTAGTCGGGGGTTATAGATCAATGCACTGCTGTTGTCTGCACAGCTGCCCGTGCTGGACAGATATCTAGTCCGGTCTGCACAGCTCCCCATGCTGCACAGATATCTAGTCAGCGGTTATAGATCAATGCACTGCTGTGGTCTGCACAGCTGCCCGTGCTGGACAGATATCTAGTCCGTGGTTATAGATGAATGCACTGCTGTGGGCTGCACAGCTGCCCGTGCTGGACAGATGTCTAGTCCGTAGTTATAGATCAATGCACTGCTGTGGTCTGCACAGCTGCCCGTGCTGGACAGATATCTAGTCCGGGTTATAGATCAATGCACTGCTGTGGTCTGCACAGCTCCCCATGCTGCACAGATATCTAGTCCGGTGTTATAGATGAATGCACTGCTGTGGTCTGCACAGCTGCCCGTGCTGGAAAGATATCTGGTCCGTGGTTATAGATGAATGCACTGCTGTGGTCTGCACAGCTCCCCGTGCTGGACAGATATCTAGTCCGGGGTTATAGATCAATGCACTGTTGTGGTCTGCAGAGCTCCCCGTGCTGGACAGATATCTAGTCTGGGGTTATAGATCAATGCACTGCTGTGGTCTGCACAGCTCCCCGTGCTGGACAGATATCTAGTCTGGGGTTATAGATCAATGAACTGCTCTGGTCTGCACAGCTCCCCGTGCTGAACAGATATCTAGTCCGTGGTTATAGATTAATGCACTGCTGTGGTCTGCACAGCTCCCCATGCTGCACAGATATCTAGTCCGGGGTTATAGATCAATGCACTGCTGTGGTCTGCACAGCTGCCCGTGCTGGACAGATATCTAGTCCGTGGTTATAGATGAATGCACTGCTGTGGTCTGCACAGCTCCCCGTTCTGAACAGATATCTAGTCCGGGGTTATAGATCAATGCACTGCTATGGTCTGCACAGCTCCGCATGCTGCACAGATATCTAGTCCGGGGTTATAGATCAATGCACTGCTGTTATCTGCACAGCTCCCCGTGCTGGACAGATATCTAGTCCGGGGTTATAGATCAATGCACTGCTGTGGTTTGCACAGCTCCCCGTGCTGCACAGATATCTAGTCGGTGGTTTTCGATTAATGCACTGCTGTGGTCTGCACAGCTCCCCGTGCTGGACAGATATCTAGTCCGGCTTTATAAATCAATGCACTGCTGTGGTCTGCACTTCTCACTGCGCTGGACAGATGTCTAGTCCGTGTTTAGAAATCAATGCACTGCTGTGATCTGTGCAGCTTCTGGTGTTGTACAGATATCTCGTCCGTGTTTATAGATCAATGCCCTAAACTGATTGGTGCAGTGTTCCACTCTGGACAGATTGCTGCGTTGCATTGACCAGTGCAATGGATGAATCTGGACAGATTACTGTGTGGTACTGAGCAGTACACTGGCCGGGTCTACACAGTGTTCCACGGTGAACAGATATCTCCACTGGGTTGATGGTGTCTGGGCTGGTTCTCTGAGGTGGATTGAGAATGTGGTATATCTAACCATTTCAGCTGGTCTGGCAATGCCTTTAGTTACCATTCATGTGATTGCACCCCCCGTCTCTCACCCCATTAATGTTACAGTGTGCCCAGCCACAGGACATCATGTTGGTCGGGTGGATAGGGGGGAAAAGTAATGGACAGGTCAAGGGGTTCCCCGAACGCTCTGTTCCAAACATTCTATACCTGATATTCCCCGGAACATTCTGTCCCTGACATTGTTTGTGAACGGCCGGACGTCAGGGAATTGAACAAACGATGAGATCCCGAGGGAAGAGATTATGTTCCAGGGAGAATAAGACACTATTCCGAAGGCCCCTCAGGCAGTTAAAGGGGTGAATACATTTTCACTGCATTTACATTTCTTCACGACACAGGATCGACCACAATTGAGACCAAAATACAGAAATTCCCAAACTCCGTTTGTCTTCAGGAAACTGGGAGAGAATCCTTCAGGACAGCAACGTTCCCACCCTCCGTATTAGGAACTGGGAAGGAGTGACCTGTAAATGCTCTCGACTGATCGAGTGAGTGGGAATGTTCTAGAAACCATCTGTCCTTATGGATGTGTCTCCGTGTGTTTGGGGAGGGAGGGATTCTTGTGGTTTATGCCACATTATTGTCAGTAATTCCGACCTTCTCATTTGTTATTCCAGTTCCAATTATTTTAATAAATCCCTGAATACAGGGACACATTTGAAAATCTCAATGGGTCCCCAGTCAAACGGGTCCCTTTGGCTCCAGGCAGATGGATAATGGGTTTGTTTTCCTTCCTCACAGTTAACGTAGTGACCATCTACGTCCTGCTTTATAAAGATTGTGGATTGTCTCCATGTGTCAGACGTTACCTGGGGGCAATGGCAGCGGCGGATCTCCTGGTCATTATCCTCGACCTGATCCTGAGACACATGCCCATTGTTTATCGGGAACAGTTTTATTTCCTAAGGGACTCCGTCCCGGTGTGTAATATCCATGCCATCCTGATTTATGCAGCCACTGACTGCTCTGTCTGGTTCACCGTCACTTTCACCTTTGATCGGTTTGTGGCCATTTGTTGCCAGAAGCTGAAAAGTAAATATTGCAGTGAGAAAACGGCGGCTGTGGTTCTGGGAGCAGTGACTGTGCTGAGCTGTTTAAAGAACATTTCCTGGTATTTTATGTTCACGGCTCGGTATTGGCTTCGGAACCTCCCTTGGTTTTGTGATGTAACAGACGCTGTTCTACTCTCCAGTGTTTGGGCCACAATCGAGTTCCTCCACCACATTCTAACTCCAGGAGTCCCATTTCTCCTGATTCTGCTGCTCAATGTTCTCACCGTCAGACATATTTTAGTGGCCAGCAGAGCCCGCAGGAGACTCCGCGCTCACACCAATGGGGACGTTCAGTCTGACACTGAAATGAGAAACCGAAAAAAATCCATCATTTTACTGTTTGTGATCTCAACCAATTTCATCCTGTTATGGTCAACGTTCATGCTGTTTTCTGTATGGTACCGGATGTCGTGGATTGTGGATACCCGTCTGTCTCTCAATGCCTTTGTGCAGGAATTGGGCTTCATGCTGCAGCTCCTCAGTTGCTGCACAAACACCGCGATTTACGCCGTGACCCAGACTAAGTTCAGGCAGCATCTGAAGAATGTGCTGAAATATCCCTTCACCCAAATCCATTCATCCATCAAATTCCCTCATTAATCAATCCATCCGGGATTTTCTCATTTTAGTTCAACGTTTCGGCGACGGAGCAGCCTGTCGCTATGGTAACAGACTGAGGGTGGCGCTGGTTTGTCTATCCTTATCCCCCAGGGGGGTTACAGGGAAACATTACAATGTTTCTCAAAACTCAAGGGCCAGTGAGAAAAGGCACCATCCACTGACTGTATCCATCACTCCCATTTGTAAACAACAAAAAAATGATTATTAAAGCGTGCCGAGCAGCAGAGTGAATAGTGTTGTTTTGTGTCTTTGTGTTGGAGAAGCTGAGCTGGAGAGAGACAGACTCAGCCCCAAGTACTGGTCCTCAGGGAAGAGGAGGGCACAGCGCTCTGAGCTCAGGAGCTGGGTTTAACTCTTTCTGTCCTTACTTTCACCTCTGGGTATCCCACTCCAACTTGGCTCTCAGCAGAATTCACCTTGCTCCCTTTGTCCCTCTCCCTCCATATAGCCCTCCCACTCTCGCACTGCACTGCTATTCCTCTCTCATTTTCCCATTTACACACTCAATTCCACTGTCCTTGCCTTCCCCAATCTCATTAACTCTCTCTCCATCTTGCGTTCATAACCTCTCAATGTTACTGTCTTCCTCGAATCCTTCGGTGCTGGGGGAACAGAAGAGGGTTTTCGATCTTAAGGCCGATGTTAGGGAACAGAGATTCGGACGGCATATCAGACCATTGCCAGGGCAACAGTATGGAGCTTGGATCAAACGCCATTGCTCGGGGACATAGTGGGTGTGAGAACTCCAGCCGTTACTAGAGGGGTAACAGGTGAAGTGGCACCGTCGGCTGTTGTTGAGACTGGTACAACAGGATATCACAAACAGAACACATTGTGTGGGACATACTGTCTGTTACTCAGGGAATAGAATGGGGATGGTGTTAAAGGCGGTTTAGAGGCGATCAACTGGGTCGGTGTTCACAGGCACGAGTTCAGTTTAACGTGTGCAAGGGGTGTGATGGTGGGAGACTGCGTGGACATATGAGTGTGAAGCTGGGAGAGTGTGC
>NW_025215237.1:56080-59480 GCF_004010195.1 Chiloscyllium plagiosum | reverse complement strand
GTATTGTGACTACACCCCGGTATTGTGACTACACCCCGGTATTGTGACTACACCCCGGTATTGTGACTACACCCCGGTATTGTGACTACACCCCGGTATTGTGACTACACCCCGGTATTGTGACTACACCCCGGTATTGTGACTACACCCCGGTATTGTGACTACACCCCGGTATTGTGACTACACCCCGGTATTGTGACTACACCCCGGTATTGTGACTACACCCCGGTATTGTGACTACACCCCGGTATTGTGACTACACCCCGGTATTGTGACTACACCCCGGTATTGTGACTACACCCCGGTATTGTGACTACACCCCGGTATTGTGACTACACCCCGGTATTGTGACTACACCCCGGTATTGTGACTACACCCCGGTATTGTGACTACACCCCGGTATTGTGACTACACCCCGGTATTGTGACTACACCCCGGTATTGTGACTACACCCCGGTATTGTGACTACAACCCCGGTATGTGACTACACCCCGGTATTGTGACTACACCCCGGTATTGTGACTACACCCCGGTATTGTGACTACACTCCGGTATTGTGACTACACCCCAGTATTGTGACTACACCCCGGTATTGTGACTACACCCCGGTTTTGTGACTATACCCCGGTATTGTGACTACACTCCGGTATTGTGACTACACCCCGGTATTCTGACTACACCCCGGTATTGTGACTACACCCCGCTATTGTGACTACACCCCGGTATTGTGACTACACCCCGGTATTGTGACTACAGCCCGGTATTGTGACTACACTCCGGTATTGTGACTATACCCCAATATTGTGACTACACCCCAGTATTGTGACTATACCCCGGTATGTGACTATACCCCGGTATGTGACTATACCCCGGTATGTGACTATACCCCGGAATGTGACTATACCCCAGTATTGTGACTATACCCCGGAATGTGACTATACCCCGGTATGTGACTACACCCCGGTATGTGACTACACCCCGGTATGTGACTAAAGCCTGGTATTGTGACTACACCCCGGTATTGTGTGATCTTTGATTTTGTCACATCCTCGAGTCAGATAGTTTTCATTCCAATGTGGAATTTATAAGATGTCACGTGGACTGACTGCCGACAGATCGTGTGCTTTTTGAACAAAGTAGAGTGTACCTGCAAAAGCAAATTCACCCCATGGACTGCTATGTGTGTGTGGGGAAGAGAGTGTGAGTGTGTGCGTGTGCATGTGTGTGTCGGGGTGATGGAGAGAAGGAGAGGGAAAGTATATGTGTGTGAGAGAGAGTGTGAGAGATCACTCTCTCTCTCACTCACATACACACACACACACACACTCTCCCCCTCACACTCCCCTTCTCACACACATATCTATCTCTCTCCCTCACATATACACACTCTCTCTCTCTCTCTCTCTCCCTCGCACACACTTTTTTTAGTCTATGGGGTGAATTTGTATTTGCATATTTGTATTTGCAGGTACATTTTATTTTGTTCAAAAAGCACACAGTCTGTTGGCAGTCAGTGCATGTGATATTTAATGAATTCCTACTTTGGAACTAACACCAGTCTGACTCAAGACTTGGATACAGATAGACTCTAACCTCACACCTTTAATACATTGTCTGAGCTGAGATGTTACCTTTTTATGTACTGATAAGTTATCTCTGGGTAGTCACTTGAAAGGAGTTTTGGGATTTACATGTTAATCAATCGAAACCTGCATCTCCATTCCAAGTGATTAAAGACTTAACAGCCATCTCGGATTGTTCAATACGTCACATCAGTTTATTGAAACTTTGATCTTTAACTCTGAATTCTGTATCCTACGATCCTGCCCCACCCATTACCTGATAAAGGAGCAACACTCTGAAAGCTAGTGCTTCCAAATAAACCTTTTGGATTATAACCTGGTGTGTTGTGATTTTCGACTTTGTCCACCTCAGTCCAACACAGGCCCTTGGAGTGCAGGTTCATAACTCCTTGAAAGTGGAGTCGCAGGTAGATAGGATAGTGAAGAAGGCATTCGGTATGCTTTCCTTTATTAGTCAGAGTATTGAGTACAGGAGTTGGGAGGTCATGTTGCGGCTGTACAGGACATTGGTTAGGCCACTGTTGGAATATTGCGTGCACTTCTGGTCTCCTTCCTATTGGAAAGATGTTGTGAAACTTGAAAGGGCTCAGAAAAGATTTACAAGGATGTTGCCAGGATTGGAGGATCTGAGCTACAGGGAGAGGCTGAACAGGCTGGGGCTGTTTTCCCTGGAGCATCGGAGGCTGAGGGGTGACCTTATAGAGGTTTACAAAATTATGAGGGGCATAGATAGGACAAATAGACAAAGTCTTTTCCCTGGGGTCGGGGAGAGTCCAGAACTAGAGGGGAGCAGAGATCAGCGGGAGCTGGGCGGAAGTGTGTTCTAGGCCCTAGGTCCTTCACAGTAGTGCCTCCCTCCCACCCTCCTTCTCTAACCTAAATTAAAAGTCCATAGACTTGCAACAACACAAGGGGGTCGGGGGACGTTTCTGTTGAGAAAAGAGCAAGTCTTTGGTTCAGGAGTCTTCGACAAAGAAGTTGAGAGAAGTAATTTCACCACAGTTGAAGAGGGTGAAGACATGACTGCCAAGCTGATTCAGTGTACTGTGTGCATGATGTGGGAGGTCAGGGACTCTGGTGTAGCTGGCTCGAATAACTGTGGAAAGTGTGTGCACGTTCAGCTGCTGACAGAGCATATTGCAGCACTGATGAAAGAACTAGATGACCTCAGGCTCATCAGAGAGAACGAGACCTTTCTGGACAGGACCTTCAGCGAGGTTATTACACCGAGCATACCAGAAGAGAGTAAAAGGTAGTAGACGCTGAGGGAGGCAGAGATGAGACAAGTGCAAGAGACCCCGGGGGGAAATACCTGTCAGGAACAGGTTGAATCTCTTGGAAACCGTAGAGACAGATGTCACTGCCAGTCCAAGAGGCAGTCAGGTCTGCCAATCAGAAATTGGCGTGGAGGCAGAGCTGAAGAGTCAGACATCACACAGAGCTGTGGTTATAGGGGACTCCATAGTGAGAGGGACTGAACGGGGTTTCTGTGGCAGCAGGTGGGACTTAAGTATGGTGTGTTGCCTTCCTGGTGCCAGGGTTAAAGACATCACAGACAGAGTGCAGGACATCCTCACGAAGGTGAAGGGCCAGAGGTGGTGGTACATGTCGGCACAAATGATGCTGGGAAGAAGAGGAGGAACATACTACAGCGGGACTTCGGAGAACTAGGAAGAAGGCTGAAAAGCAGGACGTCCAAGGTGGTTATCTCCGGTTTGCTTCCAGTTCCTCGGGCTGGTGAGGCCAGAAACAGGGAGATAATGGACTTGAACGTGTGGCTGGGGAACTGGTGCAGGAAGCAAGGATTTAAATTCTTG
>NW_025215237.1:50159-53192 GCF_004010195.1 Chiloscyllium plagiosum | reverse complement strand
CAGCTTTTTACAGTATATGTTAATGATATAGAAGATGGTATTAGTAATAACATTAGCAAATTTGCTGATGATACTGAGCTGGGTGGCAGGGTGAAATGTGAGGAGGATGTTAGGAGATTACGGGGTGACCTGGACAGGTTAGGTGAGTGGTCAGATGCGCGTCAGATGCAGTTTAATGTGGATAAATGTATGGTTGTCCACTTTGGTGGCAAGAACAGGAAGGCAGATTACTACCTCAATGGAATCAATTTAGGTAAAGGGGCAGTACAGAGAGATATTGGTGTTCTTGTACACCAGTCAATGAAGGTAAGCATGCAGGTACAGCAGGTAGTGAAGAAGGCTAATAGCATGCTGGCCTTCATAACAAGAGGAATTTAGTATAGAAGCAAAGAGGTCCTTCTGCAGCTGTACAGGGCCCTGGTGAGACTGCACCTGGAATATTGTGCGCAGTTTTGGTCTCCAATTTGAGGAAAGACATTCTGGCTATTGAGGGAGTGCAGCGTAGGTTCACGAGGTCAATTCCCGGAATGGCAGGACTATCTAACGTTGAAAGATTGGAGTGACTGGGCTTGTATACCCTTGAGTTTAGAAGGCTCAGAGGGGATCTGATTGAGACGTATAAGATTATTAAAGGATTGGACACTCTGGACACACATGTTTCCGCTGATGGGTGAATGCTGAACCAGAGGACACAGTTTAAAAGTAAGGGGTAGGCCATTTAGGACAGAGATGAGGAGAAACTTCTTCACCCAGAGAGTGGTGGCTGTGTGGAATGCTCTGCCCTAGAAGGCAGTGGAGGCCCAGTCTCTGGATTCATTTAAGAAAGAGTTGGATAGAGCTCTCAAGGATAGTAGAATCAAGGGTTATGGAGATAAGGCAGGAACAGGACACTGATTAAGGATGATCAGCCATGATCATAATGAATGAGGGTGCTGGCTCGAAGGGCAGAATGGCCTATTCCTGCACCTGTTGTCTATTGTCATAGATTGAGGGTGAGTGGGGAACGATATAAATGAGATCTAAGGGGCAACATTTTCACACAGAGGGTGATACGTGTATGGAATGAGCTGCCAGAGGATGTGGTGGAGGCTGGTACAATTACAACATTTAAAAGGCATTTGGATGGGTATATGAATAGGAAGGGTTTGGAGGGATATGGGCCGGGTGCTGGCAGGTGGGACTAGATTGGGTTGGGATATCTGGTCGGCAAGGACGGGTTGAACCAAAGGGTCTGTTTCCATGCTGTACAATTCTATGACTCTGAGTTCTGATCAGTCATTTCTCTCTTGGAATGGGAATAGGGAAGTGTCTTGGCTGCTTGCTTCCTGACTGAGCAGCTTACTTCAGGATCCATACACCCCGGTCACCCAACTCAGGTAAGGGGTTAGAAAAGGTGCCCTCAAAGTAGTCTGTCCCATCACCAGCCTGGCTGGGAAGTGGGCTCTTCCACCTGAGGTCTGGAAACCAAAGTCAAGCTCAATCTCAGACCCTGCACTGTACAAACCCACATGGATAGCAAGCAAACACTTGTCCAGAGTACAGAACTACACCTGTTGGCCATGACCTCAGGCACTTTAACATCAATATCACCGTTCCCCAGGAGATATGAAGAGCAGGCTGGGGGAAGAAGTTGGTGGTTTTGCCTTCTTCTCAAGAGGAAACCCCAAGGATTAACCCAGGACACATGGCATAGGACTCACCATCAAGAGCTAGCTTATCAGCCACGACACTTAGAACTTTTTAGGCTCAGTACAAATCAGTAACCAGTGACACTTAGAATTTTTTTGAATCAGTACAAATCAGTAACCAGTGACACTTAGAATTTTTTTGAATCAGTACAAATCAGTAACCATGGAATTCCCTGTCAGCGTCAAGGATCATCTCCTGACTCTCCATCTATAACTGACCAAGAACCAGCAGGCTGTGGTCATGAGAGTTGATGACCAATCAGATCAGTCCATAGAAGCCTTTTGCCCTACCCTGAACACCTTACTCAACAACATCCCCGAGGAACCAACCCTGGTGTGGTTAAGAAAAAGAAGGAAGCATATGTCAGGTATAGACAGGATAGATCGAGTGAATCCTTAGAAGAGTATAAAGAAAGTAGGAGTACACTTAAGAGGGAATCAGGAGGGCAAAACGGGGACATGAGATAGCTTTGGTAAATAGAATTAAGGAGAATCCAAAGTGTCTTTACAAATATGTTAAGGTCAAAAGGGTAACTAGGGAGAGAATAGGGCCCCTCAAAGATCAGCAAGGCGGCCTTTGTGTGGAGCCACAGAAAGTGGGGTTGATACGAAATGAATATTTTGCATCAGTATTTACGATGGAAAAGGATATGGAAGATATAGACTGTAGGGAAATAGATGGTAACATCTTGCAAAATGTCCGTATTACAGAGGAGGAAGTGAAACCGGTAAAGGTGGATAAATCCCCAAGATCTGATCAGGTGTACCCGAGAACTCTGTGGGAAGCTAGAGAAGTGATTGCTGGGCCTCTTGCTGAGATATTTGTATCATCGATAGTCACAGGTGAGGTGCCGGAAGACTGAGTTCACAGACACAGGACAGTCCAATTTCTTTGAGAAAGTCCTGGGGCATTTTAACACTAGGTCAGAATCTGACATGGGAGACATGTAATGAATGGGAGCTCACCTGTTGCAACTAGATCACTTCTGTAGACATTATTAAAAATCACACAACTCCAGGTTATAGTCCAACAGGTTTAATTGGAAGCTCACTAGCTTTCGGAGCGATGCTCCTTCATCAGGTGATAGTGGGGGGCTCGATCGTAACAGAATTTATAGCAAAAATTTAGTGTGATATAACTGAAATGATACATTGAAACATTGATTGTCTGTTAAGCCTTTCATCTGTTAGAATACAGTGGTAGTTTCACTTCTTTCATGTGTAAATCACAAAACCCTTTTTTAAAGTTGCATTCTCGGGTTAGCTGTTAACAATGGTGATAGTTAGGAGAAAGTGAGGTCTGCAGATGCTGGAGATCAGAGCTGAAAATGTGTTGCTGGAAAAG
>NW_025215237.1:47533-50126 GCF_004010195.1 Chiloscyllium plagiosum | reverse complement strand
GAGGAAACTGGAGAAATCTGAGTTCATCCCTTGTGGTTGGAGGGTTCCTAGGCGGAAGATGAGGCGCTCTTCCTCCAGCCGTCGTATTGCTATGGTCTGGCGATGGAGGAGTCCAAGGACCTGCATGTCCTTGGTGGAGTGGGAGGGGGAGTTGAAGTGTTTAGCCACGGGGTGGTTGGGTTGGTTGGTCCGGGTGTCCCAGAGGTGTTCTCTGAAACGTTCCGCAAGTAGGCGGCCTGTCTCCCCAAGAGACAGGTGTGTGTGGGATTGTATGTGAGTGTATGAGAGAGCATCTGTGTATGTGTCCGTCTATCTCTGCGCGTGTGTGTGTGGGTGTAGTATAGTGAGGTCACCTGTAGTGTGACATGAACCCAATATCCCGGTTGAGGCCCTCCCCATGGGGACCGACCTGGGGTATCAGCCTCTGCTCGGCCACTTTTCATTGTTGCCTGTCCCGAAGTCTGCCTTGGAGGATGGTCAAATGTCCTGGACTGCTGAAGTGTTCTCCGACTGGGGAGGAACACTCCTGCCTGTGGATTGCTGTGTGGTGTCCATTCATCCCCATAGCCTCTGCTTGCTCTCGCCAATGTACCATGCCTCAGGACATCCTTGCCTGCAGTGTATGAGATAGACAACGTTGGCTGAGTCACATGAGTACCTGCCATGTGTATATTTATATAAAACAGGTGTATAATTTCAGTTACATCACACTGTAAACTTTTGCTATAAATTCTGTGTCTTACAATTTTAGGTTTATTTGGAGGCACTAGCTTTCCGAGCGCTGCTCCTGATAAGCGCAACCACCTGATGAAGGAGCGTTGCTCCGAAAGCTAGTGCTTCCAAATAAACCTGTTGGACTTTAACCTGGTGTTGTGTGATGTTTACCTTTGTACACCCCAATAGAACACCGGCATCTCCAAATCATGACTACCATCGACACCACTAAGTGCCGGCTTAAAGTGGAGAGGATCTCCAAGAAAATCGCACATATTGTCACAGACGTCAAATTTCTACAGAAATGCCGGCAAGCAGGAAAGATCCCAAAAGGATTACGGATCATGAACCCACTCAAGTCAATCTACAACACAGGCTACGCGGAGAGAGTTTGTCACCGCAGCTCTCGCAAACTCCTCAATCATCTTGTGCACGAACTCTACAGCAGGCGCCACAGCCTTGAAACTAAGATGGAATCCACACTCTCAGCCTGCTCTCAGTACAGTTACAGGACATTGCCAAATAGGCAAGGTGACAAAACTAAACCATGTACGTGCACACCAAAAACAAGAAACTGGAGACAGTTGGCATCACCACCAGCAGTAGCCTTCATCAGGTGGTTGTGAAGGAGCTGTGCTCTGAAAGCTAGTGCTTCCAATTAAACCTGTTGGACTATAACCCGGTGTTGTGTGACTTTTTAACTTTTTACATCCCAGTCCAACACCAACATCTCCAAATCAGCAGTAGCTAAGCCCACCGTTGCACCCTGGAAAACGTTATTACCGCGGGGAAGTCGATTGTCAACTTATCGGACCACACCCTTCGACCGGAAGAGATTGAAGTCCTGAGTAGGGGTCTCAACTTCTGCCCCACCACCGTTGGTTCTGGCAGCAGACACGGAGGAGTTCATCAGACGGATGAGACTCTGGGAATTCTTTCAAGGTGCCGGCAGTGATCCCACTGAGCCCACCGGAAGAGATTGAAGTCCTGAGTAGGGGTCTCAACTTCTGCCCCACCACCGTTGGTTCTGGCAGCAGACACGGAGGAATTCATCAGACGAATGAGACTCTGGGAATTCTTTCAAGGTGCCGGCAGTGATTCCACTGAGCCCACTGATGAACTGGAACAGTCATCACAGGAATCTGTAGAGGAGTGACCAAAGAAGGTGTCAACATGGACCCCACCGGAGGGCCGCTGCCCTGGGCTTGACATGTCTGCTCAAACCGTCAGGAAATATATAAATGCCAGATTCATCAGCCGTACCCATAAGGTAGAGCAAAACATCACCCGTTCCCAACACAATGCTATCCAGGCTCTCAAAACCAATCACAACATTGTCATCAAACCAGCAGATAAAGGAGGAGCCATTGTCATTCAGAATAGAACAGATTACTGCAAGGAAGTGTACCGACAACTAAACAACCAGGAACACTACAGGCAACTACAGGCCGATCTAACCAAACAGCACACCCGTGAACTAAACACATTGACCAGGACTTTGGATCCAGTCCTTCAGAGCTCCCTCTGCGCCCTCATCCCACCTACTTCCTGCGTAAGCAACTTCTACTGCCTTCCAAAGGTACACAAAGCCAACACACCGGGACGTCCCATCGTGTCGGGTAATGGGACCCTATGTGAGAATCTCTCTGGCTATGTGGAAGGCATCTTGAAACCTATTGTACAGGGGTTCTCCAGCTTCGGTCGCGACACTACGGATTTCTTACAGAAACTCAGCACCCACGGACCAGTCAAACCGGGAACATTCCTCGTCACAATGGACGTTTCCGCACTCTACACCAGCATCACTCACAATGATGGCATCGCGGCAACAGCCTCAGTACTCAACACCAACAACTGCCGGTCTCCAAACACCATCCTA
>NW_025215237.1:44258-47010 GCF_004010195.1 Chiloscyllium plagiosum | reverse complement strand
ACACATGGATTCTCACACAGACAGGCACACACACACACACAGACACACACACACACCCTTTCTCATACACTCACACATACACTCCCACACACCCCCTCTCACAGACGTAAACCCCTTTACACTCACGCTCACACATATACACACACCCTCTCACAGACAGTCATAACCTCCCCTCCACCCCCACGTGCACACACACACACACATATAAGTTTGTAGGGTGAATTTGTACTTACTGAATTACATTTTCCTTTGCTCAAAAGCTGCACGAATCCATGTAAGTTTCTGTAAATCTGTTTTTAAGATGAGAATCGGTCTGACCATTGTGGCACAGACAGTCTCACACAGGGAAGCTCACACCTTCAATACATTATCTGGGCCGACATGACACCAACTGTTAAAGTTCACTTGAGAATATTTAAATATTCTGTGATTTACACATGAAAGAACTGAAACTAACATGGTCATTCTAAAAGATGAGAGACTTAACAAACAATCCAGGTCTTTTTCAATATGTAATTTCAGTTACATCACACTGTAAACTTTTGCTATAAATTCTGTGTCTTACAATCTTATTCCTCACAACCACCTGATGAAGGAGCAGTGCTCCAAAAGTTGGACTCTAACCTGGGGTCGTGGGATTTTTAACTTTGTAGACTTTCACTCTCTTCTTCCAGAGGCAGAAGGATCGAGGCTGTGGAGTGAGCTACTTCAGTCATACGCATCGCAGGTTCAGATGACTCAAAAATGTTTAATGGAGAAGGTCAAACACAGGTCCCTGAAGCATTTCTGAAGGTTCTGAGAGACAGGACAGGTTTTGCTCTTGTAGAGACGGCAAACCTGTTGCTTTCAGATGGTCCACATGCTTATTCAGGACAATCCCACCTAACTGGACTTTATACATCACTCCCTCATCTCACACTGATCATGCCTCTCATCCACACAGGCCTATTTCCATGATTCTTGCACCAAACCCTGCCTCTCATTTGGCAGAGCCTTGAGTTCAGCAGTGGAGTTCCTGCTGCCCCTTCACTATTTCTGCCATCAAGTCTGGAAAGATCAGACTTAGCCTGGTGCAGAGTCATTTACCCATCAGCAACTCTGCTACTGCTATCTCTGTAGTTACACATGACGTGGTCCTATAATCAAACAAGGATGGTAACAACTGAGTACCTAGTGAGGCTATTGGCTGTTTCTTCAGTCCAACCTTCACGGTTTGCACTGGTCTTTCTGCCAGGCCATATCCATGATGTGTGGGAGGAAACAGCTCAAGTATGTTGCATCCCATTCGACTTTAAGAAGTAACTAAATTCCCTGCTGGTGACCAACCTTTCCAGGGCTCTGTGTGTTGCAAACGAGGTGTGCAGTTTTTCTATCATCAGTCCAGCGTTTGACAGATGGACTCTGCATGTCGAATTGTGAGTGGACGTCCACAATGACAATAAAGATACTGAACCCAGGAAAGGACCTGCATAGTCAACATGCAGCTGGGTTCAATGTTTCCTATTCCCACAGAGGCTGGGGGTAATTTTTGTTCTTGGTTGACACACTGGTCACTGCCCAACCAACATGGCTCTGTCTGTGTCCAAGCCTGGCCACCAAACATAACCTTGCATCAACATCTTCGGTTTGGACACCCCTGGACAACCCTGCTGGATTTCCGCCAGTATCCGGTGGAGACATTAGCTCAGGACAATCACTCTCGCTGCCCATAACAATATGCTGACCTCTCCCGTTAGCTTGTCTCTCAGGGTTGGGATTTGTAACTGGAAGCACTTACCTTTCGCTCTCACCACTGAATGTGACTTGAAGGTATGGGAAGCACTGCCTTGTCCCCTTTAAGCAGACACTGCATAGAAATCACACAAAAAGGAATTTGTGGAATGTCGGCCCTTGATCAAGCGTTTCCCACAAACCCTGTCAACATTCACTACATCAAGTCCCTCAGGGTTTGATCCACTGCCCTTTGCTGTCCTAACCTCCAGTGGATACAAGCCCAGTCTGTCCAACCTTCCCTCAGACAGCACCCAATCCCAGGTATTCCATTCTCTGAACTCTGTCCAACACAGGATGTTTTATTAAATCATTATTGCAGGGTTCATGTGGTTCCCAGATCAAAGCGTAACTTTGGAGAAACACCGTTATAGTTGGGTTTTGACATATGGTTAGTAGGGGAATATGATTGGATTATAGTTATTGAAAGAGGGAGAGTTACTGCAAATGACAGAGACGCTCTCTTGGATATTTACAAAAAAAATCTTGTCACAATTTCGAGACAGACGGACTAAGTGAAGTCAGAGGGTCAGTACTGAGGGGGTGCAGCACTGTCGGAGGGTCAGTACTGAGGGAGTGGGCACTGTCGGAGGGTCAGTGCTGAGGGGGTTCCACACTGTCAGAGGGTCATTACTTAGGGAGTGCCGCACTGTCGGGCGATCATGACTGAGGGAGTGCCGCACTATCGGAGTGTCAGTGCTGAGGGAGTGCAACACTGTCAGAGGGTCAGTGCTGAGGGTGTGCCGCACTGTCGGAGGGTCAGTGCTGAGGGTGTGCCGCACTGTCGGGCGATCAGTACTGAGGGAGTCCCGCACTGTCGGGCGATCAGTGCTGAGGGAGTGCCGCACACTCGGAGGGTCAGTGCTGAGGGAGTGCCGCACTGTCGGAGGGTCAGTGCTGAGGGAGTGCCGCACTGTCGGAGGGTCAGTACTGAGGGAGTGCAGCACTGTCGGAGGGTCAGTACTGAGGGAGTGCCGCACTG
>NW_025215237.1:28781-38337 GCF_004010195.1 Chiloscyllium plagiosum | reverse complement strand
TTTCTCATTGTCCACCCTATCTAACCCTCTGATTATCTTATATGTCTCAATTAAGTCACCTCTCAATCTTCTTCTCTCTAATGAAAACAGCCTCAAGTCCCTCAGCCTTTCCTCATAAGACCTTCCCTCCATACCAGGCAACATTCTAGTAAATCTCCTGTGAACCCTTTCCAAACTTTCACATCTTGCCTATAATGTGTTTACCAGACCAATAGTCCAAGTGTGGCCGCACCAGAGTTTTGTACAGCTGCAACATGACCTCATGGCTGCAAAACTCAATCCCTTCACCAATAAAAGCTAACACACCGTACGCCTTCTTAACAACCCTATCAAGCTGGGTGGCAACTTTCAAGGATCTATGTACATGGACACAAAGGTCTCTCTGCTCATCTACACTAACAAAAATCTTACCTTTAGCCCAGTACTCTTTATTCCTGTTGCTCCTTCCAAAGTAAATCACTTCATACTTTTCCGTTTAAAATCCATTTGCCCCTTCTCAACCCAATTCTGTAGCTTATTTATGTCCCTCTGAAACCTGCAACTATCCACAACTCCACCGACCTTGAAGTCATCTGCAAATTTACTAATGCATCCATCTAAGTCCTCATCATGGTCATTTATAAAAATGTCAAACAGCAGTGGCCCCAAAACAGATCCTTGTGGGACACCACTAGTAACTGAACTCCAGGATGAACATTTCCCATCAACTACCACCCTCTGTCTTCTTTCAGCTAGCTAACTTATGATCCAAACCGTTAAATCACCCTCAATCCCATGCCTCCATATTTTGTGCAATAGCCCACCTTGGGGAACCTTATCAAATACCTTCATATACACCACATCAACTGCTTTACGCTCCTCCACCTGTTTGGTCACCATCTCAAAGAACTCAATCAAGTTTGTGAGGCACGAATTACCCTTCACAAAACTGTGTTGACTATCTCTACTCAACTTATTCCTCTCTACATGATTATAAATCCTATCTCTTGTAACCTTTTCCAACACTTTGCCCACAGCCGAAGTAAGGCTCACTCGTGTATAATTGCCAGGGTTGTCTCTACTCCCCTTCTTGAACAAGGTGACAATATTTGCTATCCTCCAGTCTTCTGGCACTATTCCTGTAGACAATGCCGACATTAAGATCAAAGCCAAAGGCTCTGCAATCTCTTCGTTGGCTTCCCAGAGAATCCTAGGATAAATCCCATCCAGCCCAGGGACTTATTTATTTTCACACTACCAGAATTGTTAAAACCTCCTCCTTGAGAACCTCAATCTTGTCTTGTCTAGTAGCCTGTGTCTCAGTATTCTTCTTGACAACATTGTCTTTTTCCAGTGTGAACACTGACGTTAAATATTCATTTAGTGCTTCCATTATCTCCACTGACTCCAAGCACAACTTTCCACTACTACCCTTGATTGGCTCTAATCTTATTCTAATCATTCCTTTATTCCTGATATACCAATAGAAAGCTTTAAAGTTTTCCTTGTTCGTATCTGCCGATGACTTCTCATGTCCCCTCCTGGCTCTTCCTAGCTCTCTCTTTAGGTCTTTCCTGGCTAACTTGTAACTCGCCCTAACTGAGCCTTCACGTCTCATCCTAATATAAGCCTTCTTCTTCCATCTGACAAGATATTCAACTTCTTTGGTAAACCACGGCTCCCTCCCTTAACCACTTCCTCCCCGCCTGACAGGTGCATACTTATCAAGGACACGCAGTAGCCATTCCTTGAATAAGCTCCACATGTCAGCTGTGCCCATCCCCTGCAATTTCCTTCCCCATCCTATGCTTCCTAAATATTGCCTAATCGTATCGTAATTGCCTTTCCCCCAGCTATAACTCTTGCCATGTGGTATATACCTATCCCTTTCCATCACTAAAATAAACATAATCGAATTGTGGTCACTATCACCAAAGTGCTCACCTACCTCTAAATCTAACACCTGGTATGATTCATTATTTAGTACCAAATCTAATGTGGCCTCGCCCATTGTTGACCTGTCGACATACTGTCAGGAAACCCTCCTGCACACATTGGACAAAAAATGGCTCATCTATTCCCTGCCAATATTTGGAAAGTTAAAGTCCCCCATAATAACTACCCTGTCACTCTCGCTCCTATCGAGAATCATCTTTGCTATCTTTCCTCTACATCTCTGGAACTATTTGGAGGCCTATAGCGAACTCTCAACAGAGTGACCTTCCTTTCCTGTTTCTAACCTCAGCTCATACTACCTCAGTAAAGGAGTCCTCAAACATTCTTTCTGATACTGTAATGCTGTTCTCGATTAACAATGCTACACCCCACCTTTTACTATCTTCTCTGTTCTTACTAAAACATTTAAAACCCTGTTCCTTCACCATACTCCTCTGTTCTTCCAGTTTTGCGCTA
Organism: Chiloscyllium plagiosum; assembly: GCF_004010195.1. Taxonomy (NCBI): domain Eukaryota; kingdom Metazoa; phylum Chordata; class Chondrichthyes; order Orectolobiformes; family Hemiscylliidae; genus Chiloscyllium; species Chiloscyllium plagiosum. The sequence goes on along the minus strand of NW_025215237.1, from coordinate 35,946 downwards.
ATGCTCAAATTTTCTTTACTGGATCTCCCAAAATTGTACTGAACATCTACGAGAAACTTCACTTCAGTCTGGCACATCATTGCCCAGCATGTATACCAGTCCTTGAGCTTTCAAACAGTGAGGAAAAACTGTTTCTGCATCTTTTCAGTGACTCTGTGTTAAAATAACACAGCCAATTATCCTTTTCAATAACATTGATTCTCAACACTTTTCAAAGAAGAAGGAATGTTATACTATGTCAGCATGGAAATTCGCATTTGAAAACTCTATCCCTTCCCAAGTCAACGAATTTTGAGGGTTAGTATTCAATCTTAGTGTTTGGACTGAGACTTGGTTGTTGTTTTATAAGTAATTTAATGCATCTTTCCTCTTGTCTTTCTTGCAGTTAACTTGGTGGCGATTTTGATCCTGTCCCAAGGAAAATGTGGACTATCCACGTGTACTACGTACTATCTCGTGGCGATGGCAGCTGCAGATCTTTTGGTCATTATAACTGATGTTATACTGTCACAGGTCACCCATTATTATTGTCCACGATCTTTTCTGGAAATCACTCCTGTGTGTAGCTTTCTCATTTTTTTAATTTATGCATCAATAGATTATTCAGTCTGGTTCACCATCACTTTCTCATTTGACAGATGTGTTGCCATTTGTTGCCAGAAGCTGAAAACTAAATATTGTACCAAAAGAACTGCAGCTGTGGTTCTAGCATCAACCTGGATTCTGCTCACTTTTAAAAATATTCCCTTGTATTTTGTAATTGAACCCAAAGAAATAATAGACAATGTGCCATGGTTTTGTGATTCAAAAGCAAGCTATTATACTGAGCCAGGATGGGTAGGTTTTGATTGGTTTGCCACAGTTTTAACCCCATTGATTCCATTCGCTTTCATTTTATTGCTCAATGCACTGACAGTCAGACACATCTTGGCAGCCAATCGAGTCCGTAAGCGACTGAGAGGACAGTGTAAAGGAGGGAATCACAAAGACCCAGAGGTGGAGAGCAGGCGGAAATCTGCAATTTTACTATTCAGTATATCAGCCAGCTTCATACTGCTGTGGTCAATGTATGTTCTACATTTCTTGTACTATACTATTACAGGAACAAATCCAGAACATTATGAGGGTTCACTATATTTATTTCAGCAGGCTGGATTTATGCTGCTGAGTCTGAGTTGCTGCACCAATACATTTATTTATGGGGTGACTCAGTCAAAGTTCAGAGAGCAGTTCATGAATGCACTGAAATATCCATTGTTGTCATTTGTTGACTTAATCAATAAAATAAGGCGCTGAGCACAGGCCTCAGGGCAAACTGTGCTGTTCTTTCCAGTCATAGAGTCAAAGAGATGTATAGCACAGAAAGAGACCCTTCAGTCCAACTCCTTCATGTCGACCAAATATCCCAACCAATCTAGTCCCACCTGCCAGCACCCACCCCATCTCCCTCTAAACCCTTCCTATTCATATATCCATCCAGATGCATTTTAAATGTTGCAATTTTACTAACCTCTACCACTTCCTCTGGCAGCTCATTTCACACACGTACCACCACCTGCGTGAAAAGGTTGCCCCTTAGGTCTCTTTTATATCTTTCTCCTCTCACCCTAAACCTATGCTCTCAAGTTCTGGACTCCCCCACCCCAAGGAAGAGACTTTGTCTATTTATCCTATCCATGCCCTTCATGGTTTTATAAACCTCTATAAGGTCACCCCTCAGTCTTCGCTGCTCCAGGGAAAACAGCCTCAGTCTATTCAACCTCTCCCGAAAGCTCAAATCCTCCAACCCTGGCAAAATCCTTCCAAACCTTTTCTGAACCCTTTCAAGTTTCACAACATCCTTGCGATAGGAAGAAGACTAGAATTGTGCACAAAATTCCAAAAGTGGCCTAACCAATGTCTTCTAATCAATACTATGACTAATAAAGGAAAGCATACCAAACACCTTCTTCACTATCTTATCTATCTGGGACACTACTTTCAAGGAGCTATGAACCTGCACTCCAAGGTCTCTTTGTTCAGCAACACTCCCTAGGACCTTACCATTAACTGTATAAGTCCTGCTCTGATTTGCTTTTCCAAAATGCATCACCTCACATTTATCTAAATTATACTCCATCTGCCACTTATCAGCCTATTGGCCCGTCTGATTAATATCCCACTGTAATCTGAGGTAACCCTCTTCACTGCCCACTACACCTCCAATTTTGGTGTCATCTGCAAACTTACTAACTATACGTCTTATGTAAATGAGGAAAAGTAGCGAACCCAGCGCCAATCCTTGTGCCACTCCATTGGTCACAGGCCTCCAGTCTGAAAAATAACCCTCCACTACCACCTTCTGTCTTCTACCTTTGAGCCAGTTCTGTATCCAAATGGCTAGTTCTCCCTGTATTCCATGAGATTTAACTTTGCTAACCAGTCTCCCATCATGAACCTTGTCGAACAACCTACTGAAGTACACATAGATCACATCTACCACTCTGCCCTCATCAATCCTCTTTGTAACTTCTTCAAAAAAACTCAATCAATTTGTGAGACATGATTTCCTAACCACAAAGCCATGTTGACTACCTCTAATCAGTCCTTACCTTTCCAAATATATGGACACCCTGTCCCTCAGGATTCCCTCCAACAACATGCCCACCACCGACATCAGGCTCACTGGTCTATAGTTCCCTGGCTTGTCCTTGCCACCGTTCTTAAACAGTGGCACCACATTAGCCAACTTCCAGTCTTCAAGCACCTCACCTGTGTCTATCAATGATACAAATATCTCAGCAAAGGGCCCAGCAATCACTTCCCTAGCTTCCCACAGAGCTCTGGGGTACCCCTGATCAGGTCCTGGGGATTTATCCACTGTTATGTGTTTCAAGACATCCAGCATTTCCTCCTCTGTAATATGGACATTTTTCAAGATGTCACCATCCATTTCCCTACATTCAAAGTTTGTGAGAAGTATTTCCCTACATTCTATATCTTCCCTGCCCTTTTCCACAGTAAACATTGATGCAAAATACTTATTTAGTATCACCTCCATTTTCTGCAGCACCACACAAAGGACGCCTTTGAGGGGCCCTATTCTCTCCCTAGTTACCCTTTTGTCCTTAATGAATTTGTAAAAAAACCTTTGCAGTCTCCTTAACTCTATTTGCCAAAGCTATCTCATGTCCCCTTTTTGCCCTCCTGATTTCCCTCTTAAGTATACTCCTACTGCCTTTATACTCTTCTAAGGATTCATTCGATCTCTCTAGTCTCTACCAGACATACTCTTCCTTGCTCTTCTTAACCACACCATCAATTTCTCTAGACATCCAGCATTCCCTATACCCACCAGCCTTTCCTTTCACCCTTAGAGTAATATACTTTCTCTGGACTCTCACTACCTCATTTCTGAAGGCTTCCCATTTTCCAGCCGTCCCTTTACCTGTGAACATCTGCCCTCAATCAGCTTTTGAAAGTTCTTGCCTCATATTGTCAAAAATCAGTAAAATTGTCATGATTAATGTGTTCAGTAAAACTGGCATATTCGGAGCAAGTAAAAATTTGCTGTAAAAGAGACCAAGGTCTTTTCCATTACCATCATAGACCTTAATTGTAGTATTTAAGAAATTGACAATTGCTGAGGAACCTTGTGATGGTTCGGGGCTTCCTTGGGCAATAAACGCAGATAGTGGCATTAGGGGCAGCTGCTTGTGGGTTCGGTAGTTCCCTTACAGGGAACCTTCTTAACATAGGTGTCTCATCTTCTGTATCTTCTGAAGAGGAATTTGAAAAAGTTTCTTATTATTGAACATGACGCTTACTAAAAGATCTGGACTGCCTACCACGTGATCTGTATCCTAAAAAGGGGACGGAGGAATAAGGGACTGTGTAGCTGGAGTAGCATGTGTTTTAGGTCAGGGTGAACTTACAACAGCCTAAGAGTTAGAATTAGAAGGATCATTTACAAGTCTGAACTGGGAAAATATAGAAGTGGGCTGTGAGGGAGCGACAGGAATTTGAGAATTAAGTAAAACAGCTGTACATTCCAAAGACTGATCAGCCTGTAAGGAAGAGTTTGGGAGCCGCAAAAAAGTACACTCATCTAAATCTGAATTATCATTGTCCTCCATGTTAAAACTAAAGCCAACCATCGAACTGCGCAGCTCTGGTTATTTACCAGTCACTTGTGACTTCTCCTTTTGTTTCTGTCATTGTTTTGCTCGAGCACATTCACTTTTAAGAACCTCAACAGATTTCATAGCATCATTTGCAGTGAATTCAATCCTCAGTTTGGTGGCAGTATCCTGCCATGAGTGTAAAACTGATTCTTTGTGTCTCTCATCACAAAACTGTCGCCATAGTCCAATTAACTTTTTCGTTCCCACTCCCATGTTACGTTGCCAAATCAATTGCTGAGCTGATTTAACCAATTGAACAGCTTTAGGGCCACCTCATGGCCATTCTTCATCACCCAATGTTTTGTTTAACTTCCATACAGTTTTTTAAAGGCCTCAGACTTTTTGGGAAATTTTTCACATAATTTCACTAACGTTGATGATGGATCATCTACTCTATCTATGTAATTATCCATTTTAAAATTACTTCAGTTTTATAGCAATTAATTTGAAAAAAATGTATTACTCACTGATCAGACTTCCACAAACCCTAATCAATTTCACAAACTTTTATTATAAAATATCGCGATATTTCTTTTCTTTAAAAATATCAACTTAAGTATATTTTTATTATTGATTTATTATTATTTATTAACTTATTACTTTGTATTATATTTTATTACATTAATAATAACCTATTATTAAATATCAGGGGCCACTTGCCTCCCTAGAAAACTTCAAATATCGAATATTATTAACCGCTTATATTGAAACTGTTGAGGGCAGCAGTCTCCAAAAACTGCTGAAAATAGAAGCATCCGATTTTTAGAACCTGGAAATTAACAAAGTTCAAACAATCAAAGTTTTTTTTAAAACCGGAAATTAACAAATCTCGGGAGATTGAATTGTCTTTTACTTTGGAAATCACTGAAGCTAGGGAGTTCGCATTTTAAAACCCAGAAATTAATAAAGCTCGAGAATCCAGAGTTCAATACTCCCCTCAGAGTTCACCAATTTTCGGAGACCACTGTCCGTAAGTACCAAAAGCACCCCCAACCTCAGTTAATCTCTTCCCCCTATCTTTGAACATATAAAAAATCCCCCAGACCAAACACTTGCTAAAACCTATCCTTTCGGGCTGGACAAGAAAATAAATAGCGAGGGGTCACGTCAGACACCCCTTGAATAAGAATTAAACAAAATGCTCTTAAAATACTCATGTCTGGCCGGCCGAATTCCTCAACACTCAATAGTGAAGGACATTAATTCTTACACCATTGTTCACAATTTGTACTAGCCGAAACGTGTCACAGCACCAAAAATGAAAATCTAAGACCCCTCAAGAGGGGCCTCTTGGTACGAGATCGGTCAAACGAATCAACAGATACGGTCTATTCAAACAGCAAGGGTTTATTGAATTAAGGCACCTTGATGCAATTCTACCCAGCAACACAGAGGTTAAGGCTACGGTGTTCTGTGGTGAAGTTGCGCAATTACATTTGAAAATTACACATTATGTATATTTTTTTAAGGAATAGTACAGCCTTAATTTCAAGAACCACCAATCACATATAATAAGATGGCATAATTTACAGCAAGTTAATCCAATGATATATTCTGGGAAAGGATTCTTAATTACAAGAAAAGTCCAATCAACTGTAATGGTGACATGATTGACAACTGGCTAATCCAATGGTATTCTTTGGAAAAGAAATCTTATTTACGTAAATTGTCATCAGTTCAAGGTTAGTTCAATTGGTGAATTAATGTGTCAGTATTCATTTTATGAAAACTCTATTGTCCTCTTATCCTTGAATTTCAGCTTAATTCTGCAAATCAGCAATACAGATTCAATCAGTATTCTCAGCCATTTTATAGTATTCTTTTAAATTTAAAAACTATTTTGTGGTTAATAAACATCCATATATACTTGTTGCCTAAATTCAAACTTTAGATCCTCAATAGGACATCGAATTTATCGTAAAAGGTCAAAGTGTCATACAACTGATTTGATACAGTGAACAAACCAAGATTGCTGTTAAGTCTTTACTCACTTAGAATGAGTCTCAGTTTTTGATTCATTAACATGTAAAAGGATGTCATCTGTTTTTATAAAACCTTAAGTTATCTTGGGAATTTGAATTGAAGAACTTCTGGGCTTTACACATTAATGAATCCAAATCAGCATCCTGCTCTCTCAGGGAGTAAAGACTTAACAGCAATCTAGGTTTGTTCAATACATCACATCAGTTGTATGACACCTGGATCTTTTACTATAATTTATGATCCTGCTCCACTAGCTAACTGATGTAGGAGCTGTGCTTCAAAAGTTAGTGCTTCCAAATAAACCTGTTGGACTATAACGTGGTTTTGTGTGATTTTTAACTCTGTCCATCCCAGTGCAACACCAGCACCTTCACATCATGGTAGAAAGCAGAGAGTGGGGATAAAAGGGTCCTTCTCAAGATGGCAAGTGTTGTTCCACAAGGGTCAGTGTTAGGACCACAACTTTTCAATTTATACATTAACGATCTAGATGAAGGAATTGAGGACCTTCTGGCTAGGTTTGCAGACAATACAAAGTTTGTAGAGGTACAAGTAGAATTCAGCAGGCGGGGAGGCTGCAGTAGGATTTGGACAGGTTAGTAGAATGGGCAAAAAGTCACGGATGGAGTACAACATGTGAAAGTGTGAGATCATGCACTTTGGGAAGAGGAATAGAGGCATGAATTATTTTGTAAACGGGAAGAAAATTCAGAAGTCTAAAGTGCAAAGAGACTTGGGAGGTTAGGTCATGGATACCCTCAAGATAAACTTGCAGGTTGAGTCAGTAGTTAGAAAGGCAAATGCAAAGGTAGCATATATTTTGAGAGGACTTGAATATAAAAGCAAGGATGTACTTCTGAGGCTCTATAAGACGCTGGTCAGACCATGTTTGGAGAATTGTGTGCAGTTTTGGGCTAGGAGGGAGGGCTTCAGATATGTAGATAATTGGGATGCCTTCTGGGGAAGGTGGGACCTGTACAAGAAGGACGGGTTGCATCTGAACTGGAAGGGGACCAATG
>NW_025215237.1:24670-26423 GCF_004010195.1 Chiloscyllium plagiosum | reverse complement strand
TTGAAAGTTGAGTACAGGATTAAGGATAGGATTCTTGGCAGTGTGGAGGAACAGAGGGATCTTGGTGTGCAGGTACATAGATCCCTTAAAATGGCCACCCAAGTGGACAGGGTTGTTAAGAAAGCATATGGTGTTTTGGCTTTCATTAACAGGGGTATTGAGTTTAAGAGTCGTGAGATCTTGTTGCAGCTCTATAAAACTTTGGTTAGACCGCATTTGGAATACTACGTCCAGTTCTGGTCACCCTATTATAAGAAAGATTTGGATGCTTTGGAGCGGGTTCAGAGTTTAAGAGTCGTGAGATCTTGTTGCAGCTCTATAAAACTTTGGTTAGACCGCATTTGGAATACTACGTCCAGTTCTGGTCACCCTATTATAAGAAAGATTTGGATGCTTTGGAGCGGGTTCAGAGGAGGTTTACCAGGATGCTGCCTGGACTGGAGGGCTTACCTTATAAGGAGAGGTTGACGGAGCTCGGACGTTTTTCATTGGAGAAAAGGAGGAGAAGAGGGGACCTAATTGAGGTATAAAAGGTAATGAGAGGCATAGATAGTCGATAGCCAGCGACTATTTCCCAGGGTAGAAATGACTAACATGAGGGGTCATAGTTTTAAGCTGGTTGGAGGAAAGTATAGAGGGGATGTCAGAGGCGGGTTCTTTACACAGAGAGTTGTGAGAGCATGGAATGCGTTGCCAGCAACAGTTGTGGAGGCAGGGTCATTGGGGACATTTAAGAGACTCCTGGACATGCATATGGTCACAGAAATTTGAGGGTGCATACATGAGGATCAGTGGTCAGCAAAAAATCGTGGGCTGAAGGGCCTGTTCTGTGCTGTGCTGTTCTATGTTCTATGAATGCAATCAGAATCTTGGGAAAGTTCTATGTTCTATGAATGCAATCAGAATCTTGGGAAATGGCTAAAGATTAAATGAAAATGAAGCAGCTTGAACATGAAAAGGAAATGAAAAAGTTTGAAAAATGATTGAAAGCAGAGGAAAAACAGAAAGTCAGAACATCTCCAGCAGAGGTTAAAGAAAAGGAAAGGATGGTCTGAGCAGAAAAGACAGAGGAACAGAGAGTTTTTGAACTTTGGAGGTGGAACTGCAAACTCAAAGTTGACGTAAAATGGCAGAGATAAAAGTAAAAGGTTGGAGGAGTGATGAGGACAGTGTTGGAGAGCAGTTCCATCGGAGCCGAAAGCCAGGTGGAGATCTGTTTAAATATGTCCAAGAGTTGTGGAAGGACAACGAGTCATAGTCATAGAGATGTACAGACCCTTCAGTTCAACCTGTCCGTGCCGACCAGATATCCCAAACCAATCTAGTCCCACCTGCCAGCACCCGGCCCATATCCCTCCAAACCCTTCCTATTCATACACTCATCCAAATGCCTCTTAAATGTTGCAATTGTACCAGCCTCCACCACTTCCTCTGGCAGCTCATTCCATACCTGTACCACCCTGTGTATGAAAATGTTGCCTCTTTTATATCTTTCCCCACTCACTCTAAACCTATGCCCTCTAGTTCTGGACTCCCCAACCCCAAAGAAAAGACTTTGCTGATTTACTATATCCATGCCCCTCATAATTTTGTAAACCTCTATAAGGTAAGCACTCAGCCTCCGACACTCCAGGGAAAACAGCCCCAGCCTGTTCAGCCTCTCCCTGTAGCTCAAATCCTCCAACCCTGGCAACATCCTTGTAAATCTTTTCTGAACCCTTTCAAGTTTCACAACATCTTTCCAATAGGAAGG
>NW_025215237.1:11952-24139 GCF_004010195.1 Chiloscyllium plagiosum | reverse complement strand
CCATATAGATCACATCTACTGCTCTGCCCTCATCGAACTTCTTTGTTACTTCTTGAAAAAACTCAATCAAGTTTGTGAGACATGATTTCCCACACACAAAGCCATGTTGACTATCCCTAATCAGTCCTTGCCTTTCCAAATACATGTGCATCCTGTCCCTCAGGATTTCCTCCAACAACTTGCCCACCACCGAGGTCAGGCTCACCAGTCTATAGTTCCCTGGCTTGTCCATACTTCCCTTCTTAAACAGTGACTCCACATTAGCCAACATCCAGTGTTTATCAATGACACAAATATCTCAGCAAGAGGCCCAGCACTCACTTCTCTAGCTTCCCACAGAGTTCTAGTGTACATCTGACCAGGTCCTGGGGATTTATCCACCTTTATGCGTTTCAAGACATCAAGCACTTTCTCCTCTGTAATATGGACAGTTTTCAAGATGTCACCATCTATTTCCCTACAGTCTATATCTTCCATATCCTTTTCCGCAGCACACACTGATGCAAAATACTCATTTAGTATCTCCCCCATTTTCTGCTGCTCCGCACAAAGACCGCCTTACTGACCTCTGAGGGGCCCTCTTCTCTCCCTAATTACCCTTTTGTCCTGACTATATTTTTAAAAACCTTTTGGATTCTCCTTTATTTTATTTGCAAAGCTATCTCGTGTTCCCTTTTTGCCCTCCTGATTTCCCTCTTAAGTCTACTCCTACTTCCTTTATACTCTTCTGAGGATTCACTCGAACTTACATATGCTTCCTTCTTTTTCTTAACCAAACCCTCAATTTCTTTAGTCATCCAGCATTCCCTATACCTACCAGCCTTTCCTTTCACTCTTAACAGGAATATACTTTTTCTGGATTCTCGTTATCCTATTCCTGAAGGCTTTCCATTTTCCAGACGGCCCTTTACCTGCCCCCAATCAGCTTCCGAAAGTTCTTGCCTAATACCATCAAAACTTGCCTTTCTCCACTTTAGAACTTCAACTTTTAGATCTGGTCTATCCTTTTCCATCATTATTTTAAATCTAATAGAATTATGGTTGCTGGCCCCAAAGTGCTCCCCTATTGACACCTCAGTCACCTACCCTGCCTTATTTCTCAAGAGAAGGTCAAGTTTTGCACCTTCACTAGTAGGTACATCCATATACTGAATTAGAAAATTTTCTTGTCCACACTGAATAAATTCCTCTCCATCTAAACCCTATGGCAGTCCCAGTCGATGTTTAGAAAGTTAAAATCCCCTACCATAACCACTCTATTATTCTTTCAGATAACTGAGATCTCCTTACAAGTTTGCTTCTCAATTTCCCTCTGACTATTAGGGGGTCTATAGTACAATCCCAATAAGGTGATCATCCCTTTCTTATTTCTCAGTTCCACCCAAGTAACTTGCCTGGATGTATTTCTGGGAATATCCTACCTCAGCACAGCTGTAATGCTATCCCTTATCAAAAATGCCGCTCCCCCTCCTCTCTTGCCTTCCTTTCTAGCCTTCCTGTAGCATTTGTATCCTGGAACATTAAGCTGCCAGTCCTGCCTATCCCTGAGCCAAGTTTCTGTAATTGCTATGATATCCCAGTCCCATGTTCCTAACCATGCCCTGAGTTCATCTGCCTTCCCTGTTAGGCCCCTGGTATTGAAATAAATGCAGTTTAATTCATTCGTCCTACCTTGTCCCTGCCTGCCCTGACTGTTTGACTCACTTCTGTTCTCAATTGTACCAATCTCAGGTTGATCTCTTTCCTCACTATCTCCCTGGGTCCCACCTCCCACCTTACTAGTTAAATCCTCCCGAGCAGCTCGAGCAAATTTTCCTGACATTATATTAGTCCCCTTTCAATTTAGCTGCAATCCGTCCTTCTTGCACAGGTCACTTCTACCCCAAAAGAGATTCCAATGATCCAAAAACATGAATCCTTCTCCCATACACCAGCTCCTCAGCTATGCATTCATCTACTCTGTCCTCTTATTCCTGCCCTCACTAGCTCGTAGCAGCAGGAGTAATCCAGATATTACTACTCTCAAGGACTTCCTATTTAAATTTCTGCAATCTCTGTAATCTCCCTTCAGAATCTCAACCCTCTCTGAGACATCCTTGATCCTGGCACCATGGAAGCAACACACCATTCTGATTTTTCACTGCTGGCCACAGAAACGTCTGTCTGTACCTCGGGCTAGAGAGTCCCCGAACACAATTGATCTCTTGGAACCCAACATACCCCTTGTTGCATTAGAGCCAGTCTCAATACCAGAAACTTGGCTGTTCATGCTACATCCCCTGAGAATCCATCACTCCCTACATTTTCCAAAACAGCATACCTGTTTGAAATGGGTATATCCACAAAAACTCCTGCACTAGGTGCTCACCTGTCTTATCTTTCCTGGAGTTAATCCATCTATGTGGCTGTATCTGAGACTTTCCCTCCTTCCTACAATTACCATCCATCACATACTGTTGCTGTTGCAAATTCTTCATCGCTGCTAACTGTCTCTCCAACCGATCCACTCGATCTGATAAGATTCGCACCCAACAGCATTTATGGCAGATATAATCCGCAGTAACCCGAAAACTCTTTTAAACTCCCACATCTGACAAGAAGTACATATCACTCTATTAAAGGCCATTTTTGCTCATTCACAATCTATGGACCCAGAAAATAACACCATCTTATTCCTCTACAAACACTGCCCCAGCTTAAATTAATAGTTGTGGCTTATATTTTAAGTTTAATCAAGAGACATATCTCCAAAAACATATAATCAAGAAAGAACCCACTCCACTTCCTACTGCAGATTCTCTGTGGGCCATACTTAAAAACAACAATTAAGTTATCTGATTCTGTGCTGTGAGGTTCGCTCGAAGATCAGTTGTGAATTTCACTGTTTGTTAATTTTCCCAGATGCACTCCAATGTCCAACGATATATATATTCAAACAGCAAGGACAGTAACTGTGTAGGTTCTCTTTCTTTCTCTCTTTCCTGCAATGACCTCACCAGAAGGATGTAGAAATCTTTTTCATAACATTGGAGAAAGTGGCTGAACAAATGAAGTGGCCAGTGACCACGTGGGTATTGTTGATTTAAATTCTAGATTAGAGTGGTGATGGAAAACCACAGCAGTTCAAGCAGTATCCGAGGAACAGGAAAATCGACATTTCGGGCAAAAGCCCTTCATCAGGAGTAGAGGCAGAGTGCCTGCAGGGTGGAGAGATAAATGAGAGGCAACCTGGGAGTTGTAGTGGGAGAGGGATACCCTGAGATCCTTGTAGAGAGAGGAGGAAAACTTCTTCAAGGCAGGCATCATTGCAAGAGGATTCACAGTAGGATTAGATTAGATTACTTACAGTGTCGAAACAGGCCCTTCGGCCCAACAAGTCCACACCGCCCCGCCGAAGCGCAACCCACCCATACCCCTAAACGTACCCCTTACCTAACACTATGGGCAATTTAGCATGGCCAATTCACCTGACCTGCACATCTTTGTGACTGTGGGAGGAAACCGGAGCACCCGGAGGAAACCCACGCAGACACGGGGAGAACGTGCAAACTCCACACAGTCAGATGCCTGAGGCGGAATTGAACCCGGGTCTCTGGCGCTGTGAGGCAGCAGTGCTAACCACTGTGCCACCTAGGTAAAAAACAAGACTGCAGATGCTGGAAACCAGAATCTAGATTAGAGTGGTGCTCAAAAAGCACAGTAGTTCAGGCAGCATCCGAGGAGCAGAGAAATCGACATTTCGGGAAAAAGCCCTTCAACAGGAATAGAGGCACAGTGCCACTCTTCTCCATCTGGGCCTGCTGTGACTGTAACCAGGAGTTCACCATCAGGGCCTGCTGTGACTGTAACCAGGATTCCTCCATCTGGGCCTGCTGTGACTGTAACCAGGAGTTCACCATCAAGGCCTGCTGTGACTGTAACCAGGACTCATCTATCCGGGCCTGCTGTGACTGTAACCAGGACTCCTCCATCTGGGCCTGTTGTGACTGTATCCAGGACTCCTCCATCAGGGCCTGGTGTGACTGGAACCAGGACTCCTCCATCAGGGCCTGGTGTGACTGGAACCAGAAGTCCTCCATCAGGGCCTGGTGTGACTGTAACCAGGACTCCTAAATCAGGGCCTGCAGTGACTGTAACCAGGACTCTTCTATCCGGGCCTGCTGTGACTGTAACCGGGACTCCTCTTTCCGGGCCTGCTGTGACTGTAACCAGGACTCCTAAATCAGGGCCTGCAGTGACTGTAACCAGGACTCCGCCATCTGGGCCTGTTGTGACTGTATCCAGGACTCCTCCATCAGGACTTGCTGTGACTGTCACCAGGACTCCTCCAACCGGGACTACTGTGACTGTAACTAGAAGTCCTCTATCCGGGCCTGCTGTGACTGTAACCAGGACTCCTCCATCAGGTCCTACTTGATTGTCACCAGGTCTCCTTCATCAGGGCCTGCTGTGACTGTAACCAGGACTCCTCCATCTGGGCCTGTTGTGGCTGTATCCAGGACTCCTCCATCAGGGCCTGGTGTGACTGGAACCAGGACTCCTCCATCAGGGCCTGGTGTGACTGGAACCAGGAGTCCTCCATCAGGGCCTGGTGTGACTGTAACCAGGACTCCTACATCTGGGCCTGCTGTGACTGTAACCAGGACTCCTAAATCAGGGCCTGCAGTGACTGTAACCAGGACTCCTCCATCCGGGCCTGCTGTGACTGTAACCGGGACACCTCTATCCGGGCCTGCTGTGACTGTAACCAGGACTCCTAAATCAGGGCCTGCAGTGACTGTAACCAGGACTCCTCTATCCGGGCCTGCTGTGACTGTAACCAGGTCTCCTCCATCAGGGCCTGCTGTGACTGTAACCAGGTCTCCTCCATCAGGGACTGCTGCAGACTCCCACTGCAACTCCCAGGTAAAATTGTTGATTTAAACAAAGCTACAAGGTAGCACTGGTGAGGTATTGACATCACTCCCAGAAGAGGACCTAGTGAGTATAATGAGGTGAAAAATGTCATCTTATTTGGATTTGAGCTCGTACCAGAAGCCTACATTTCATCTGGGCCTGCTGTGACTGTCACCAGGACTCCTCCATCTGGGCCTGCTGTGACTGTATCCAGGACTCCTCCATCTTGGCCTGCTGTGACTGTAACCAGGACTCCTCCATCTGGGCCTGCTGTGACTGTAACCAGGGCTCCTCCATCAGGGCCTGCTGTGACTGTATCCAGGACTCCTCCATCTGGGCCTGTTGTGACTGTAACCAGGATTCCTCCATCTGGGCCTGTTGTGACTGTATCCAGGACTCCTCCATCAGGACTTGCTGTGACTGTCACCAGGACTCCTCCAACCGGGACTACTGTGACTGTAACTAGGAGTCCTCCATCTGGGCCTGTTGTGTCTGTAACCAGGACTACTCCATCTGGGCCTGTTGTGTCTGTAACCAGGACTCCGCCATCTGGGCCTGTTGTGTCTGTAACCAGGACTCCTCCATCTGGGCCTGTTGTGACTGTATCCAGGACTCCTCCATCAGGACTTGCTGTGACTGTCACCAGGACTCCTCCAACCGGGACTAATGTGACTGTAACTAGAAGTCCTCTATCCGGGCCTGCTGTGACTGTAACCAGGACTCCTCCATCAGGGCCTGGTGTGACTGTAACCAGGACTCCTCCATCTGGGCCTGCTGTGTCTGTAACCAGGACTACTCCATCTGGGCCTGTTGTGTCTGTAACCAGGACTCCGCCATCTGGGCCTGTTGTGTCTGTAACCAGGACGCCGCCATCTGGGCCTGTTGTGACTGTATCCAGGACTCCTCCATCAGGACTTGCTGTGACTGTCACCAGGACTCCTCCAACCGGGACTACTGTGACTGTAACTAGAAGTCCTCTATCCGGGCCTGCTGTGACTGTAACCAGGACTCCTCCATCAGGTCCTACTTGACTGTCACCAGGTCTCCTTCATCAGGGCCTGCTGTGACTGTAACCAGGCGTGCGGTGAATGTAACCAGGACTCCGCCATCTGGGCCTCTTGTGTCTGTAACCAGGATTCCTCCATCAGGGCCTGCTGTGACTGTCACCAGGACTCCTCCATCAGGGCCTGTTGTGACTGTAACCAGGACTCCTCCATCAGGGCCTGCTGTTATCGGGTCTGGTCCTATTATTCACTGCTGTCTGGAGCATCTTTTGTCTTTGACCATGGTTTAAGGTTTCACCTTCAGGAGTAAACTCTGATGATTTATGCTTCAGAAACAAGGCTGAAACTGCATTTGGAGCACAGGCAGCAGCAGGCCAGATATCTACTGATTCAGTGGATGTCTCCCTGACAGCGCCTAAGAGCGTGACTATTTGAGAATACTGGGAAGATTGTCTGCTGTAGTATCTTTTAATAACTCTTCCTGTTAATAATACAGCATCGCAGTTATACCATACTCAATGAAAGTGGGGGAAAAAATACACTCATATACTCATCTGTTGCATCCTGACATATTTCTTCCACTACAAGGTATGAATTAAAGTCAACAGAAGGTACAGGATGTTTATGAGGGTCCTCGAACAAACCAATAAACTGTTGCTTTCAGTGTGACATCAATGTCTGGACACAATCGTCCTGAACTGCATTTGCTGAGCCACTGGGGTGAAAGCAGTGAGTCTTTAATCGAGTCAGTAGCATGTGTGGTGAGGACAGGATTACTTGCTGCAGACCTGCAGTGTGTGCAAAATGATGGATCCCCCAAAAGCAGGTGCCCTTCATGGACAGACAGGTGCTCACTTCTCCTTGTTGGATGTACAACAACTACACAATTGGCTACACAGTTCCAGCCCGTCCCTGATAAACGATAGTGTTTAGACTTGTCTCTGTCTTGCAGGCAGAATAATTTCAACATGATGGACATAATTCATCTAACTTCTACTTTGTATGTTGTTCCCACTTCAGTGTAGCATTCCATCCTTTCTGGCTGAAAACTATGAACATTTAAACATTCTTTCAGTGATCTTACCAACTTAATTAAAGCTGAAATAAAGTTACACTGATTACTACCTGGGTCGAGAAATGACCAAAGAATAGTGTAGGAGGGGGATACAACTGAAACATTTCACATTTTTGGAGATCTGGGTTGATCCCTTCTAATAAGACCAAAACTTTGATAAAGGTAACCTGACTTGGAGTGGTTGGACATAGAACATAAACATTGCTACGCAGTACAGACCCTTCAGCCCTCAATGTTTCACCAACCTGTGAAACCAATCTGAAACCCATCTAACCTACACTATTCTATTATGATCCATACATTTATCTAATGAACATTTCAATGCCTTTAAAGTTGGCAAATCTACTGCTGTTGCAGGCAGGGCATTCCATGTCCTTACTGCTCTCTGAGTAAAGAACCTAACTCTAAAATCTGTTTGATATCTATCACCCCTCAATTTAAATGCTAACCATCACCATCTGAGGAAAGTGATTCTCACTGTCCACCCTATCTAACCCGCTGATCATCTTGTATGTTTCTATTAAGCAACCTCTCAACCTTCTTCTCTGTAATGAAAACAGCCTCAAGTCCCTTCAGGAGTCAATTCAGGGAGGCAATGGTGTAGTGGCAATGTCAGTGGGTTAGTCATCTGCAGGCAAAAGGTATGAGTTCAACTCCCATCATGACATCTGGTGAAATTCAATTAATAATGTGGAAAATGAAGTTATTGGACAGCAAGGTGGCTCAGTGGTTAGCACGGCTGCCTCAGTTCAATTCCAGCCTCGGGCGACCGTGTGGAGTTTGCACATTCTTCCCGTGTCTGTGTGGGTTTCCTCCCAGAATCCAAAGATGTGCAGGTCAGGTGAATTGGTAATGGTGACTGTAACCAGGACTCCTCCATCTGGGCCTGTTGTGACTGTAACCAGGACACCTCCATCAGGGCCTGCCTGTGACTGTAACCAGGACTCTTCCATCTTGGCCTGCTGTGACTGTATCCAGGACTCCTCCATCATGGCCTGCTGTGACTGTAACCAGGACTCCTCCATCAGGGCCTACTGTGACTGTAACCAGGAGTCGTCCATCAGGGCCTGCTATGTCTGTAACCAGGACCATCCATCCGGGCCTGCTGTGTCTGTAACCAGGACCCCTCCATCCGGGCCTGCTGTGACTGTGACCAGGACTCATCTATCCGGGCGTGCTGTGTCTGTAACCTGGAGCTCTCCATCTTGGCCTGTTGTGACTGTAACCAGGACACCTCCATCAGGGCCTGCCTGTGACTGTAACCAGGACTCCTCCATCTGGGCCTGCTGTGACTGTATCCAGGACTCCTCCATCAGGGCCTGCTGTGACTGTGTCCAGGACTCTTCCATCTTGGCCTGCTGTGACTGTAACCAGGACACCTCCATCTGGGCCTGCTGTGACTGTATCCAGGACTCCTCCATCATGGCCTGCTGTGACTGTAACCAGGACTCCTCCATCATGGCCTGCTGTGACTGTAACCAGGACACCTCCATCTGAACCTGCAGTGACTGTAACCAGGACTCCTCCATCTGAACCTGCAGTGACTGTAACCAGGACTCCTCCATCTGGGTCTTCTGTGACTGTATCCAGGACTCCTCCATCAGGACTTGCTGTGACTGTAACCAGGACTCCTCCATCTCGGCCTGCTGTGACTGTATCCTGGACTCCTCCATCAGGACTTGCTGTGACTGTCACCAGGACTCCTCCAACCGGGACTACTGTGACTGTAACTAGAAGTCCTCCATCCAGGCCTGCTGTAACTGTAACCAGGACTCCTCCATCAGGGCCTGCTTGACTGTCACCAGGTCTCCTTCATCAGGGCCTGCTGTGACTGTAACCAGGACTCCTCCATCCAGGCGTGCGGTGAATGTAACCAGGACTCCGCCATCTGGGCCTGTTGTGTCTGTAACCAGGACTACTCCATCCAGGCGTGCGGTGAATGTAACCAGGACTCTGGGCCTGTTGTGTCTGTAACCAGGACTCCTCCATCAGGGCCTGCTGTTATCGGGTCTGGTCCTATTATTCACTGCTGTCTGGAGCATCTTTTGTCTTTGACCACGGTTTAAGGTTTCACCTTCAGGAGTAAACTCTGATGATTTATACTTCAGGAGCAAGGCTGAAACTGCATTTGCAGCACAGGCAGCAGCAGGCCAGATATTTACTGATTCAGTGGATGTCTCCCTGACAGTGCCTAAGAGCGTGACTATTTGAGAATACTGGGAAGAATGTCTGCTGTAGTATCTTTTAATAACTCTTCCTGTTAATAATACAGCATCGCAGTTATACCATACTCACTGAAAGTCGGGGAAAAAATACACTCATATACTCATCTGTTGCATCCTGAAATATTTCTTCCACTACAAGGTATGAATTAAAGTCAACAGAAGGTACAGGATATTTATGAGGGTCCTCGAACAAACCAATAAACTGTTGCTTTCACTGTGACATCAATGTCTGGGCACAATCGTCCTGAACTGCATTTGCTGAGCCATTGGGATGAAAGCAGTGAGTCTTTAATCGAGTCAGTAGCATGTGTGGTGAGGACAGGATTACTTGCTGCAAACCTGCAGTGTGTGCAAAATGATGGATTCCCCCAAAAGCAGGTGCCCTTCATGGACAGACAGGTGCTCACTTCTCCTTGTTGGATGTACAACGACTGCACAATTGGCTACACAGTTCCGGCTTGTCTCTGAGAAACGATAGTGTTTAGACTTGTCTCTGTCTTGCAGGCAGAATAATTTCAACATGATGGACATAATTCATCTAACTTCTACTTTGTACGTTGTTCCCACTTCAGTGTAGCATTCCATCCTTTCTGGCTGAAAACTATGAACATTTAAACATTCTTTCAATGATCTTACCAACTTAATTAAAGCTGAAATAAAGTTACACTGATTACTACCTGGGTCGAGAAATAACCAAAGAATAGTGTTGGAGGGGGATACAACTGAAACATTTCACATTTTTGGAGATCTGGGTTGATCCCTTCTAATAAGACCAAAACTTTGATAAAGGTAACCTGACTTGGAGTGGTTGGACATAGAACATAGAACATTACAATGCAGTATGGACCCTTCAGCCCTTGATGTTTCACCAACCTGTGAAACCAATCTGAAACCCATCTAACCTACACTATTCTATTATGATCCATACATTTATCTAATGAACATTTCAATGCCTTTAAAGTTGGCAAATCTACTGCTGTTGCAGGCAGGGCATTCCATGTCCTTACTGCTCTCTGAGTAAAGAACCTAACTCTAAAATCTGTTTGATATCTATCACCCCTCAATTTAAATGCTAACCATCACCATCTGAGGAAAGTGATTCTCACTGTCCACCCTATCTAACCTGCTGATCATCTTGTATGTTTCTATTAAGCCACCTCTCAACCTTCTTCTCTGTAATGAAAACAGCCTCAAGTCCCTTCAGGAGTCAATTCAGGGAGGCAATGGTGTAGTGGCAATGTCAGTGGGTTAGTCATCTGCAGACAAAAGGTATGAGTTCAGCTCCCATCATGACATCTGGTGAAATTCAATTAATAATGTGGAAAATGAAGTTATTGGACAGCAAGGTGGCTCAGTGGTTAGCACGGCTGCCTCAGTTCAATTCCAGCCTCGGGCGACCGTGTGGAGTTTGCACATTCTTCCCGTGTCTGTGTGGGTTTCCTCCCAGAATCCAAAGATGTGCAGGTCAGGTGAATTGGTAATGCAAAATTGCCCATAATGTTCGGTGCATTAGTCAGGGATAAATATAGGATCAGGGAATGGGTCTTGATGGATTACTCTTCAGAAGGTCGGTGTGGACTTGTTGGAGCAAATGGCCTGTTTCCATACTGTAGGGAATCTAATCTAATCCCTCAGCCTTTCCCCATAAGTCCTTCCCTCCATACCAGGCAACATCCTCGTAAATCTCCTCTGCACCCTTCCCAATGATTCCACATCCTTCCTGGCGAAGCAGGAATGCGACCAGACTGTACACAATACCCCGAATGTGGCTGCACCAGAGTTTTGTACAGCTGCAATATGACCTCATAGCTTCAAAGCTCAATCCCTCTACCAATAAAAGCCAACACACCTTCTGCCTTCTTAACAACCCTATCAACCTGGGTGACAACTTTCAGGGATCTATGCACATGGACATCGATATCTCTCTGCTCAACACCACCAAGAATCTTAGCATTAGCCCAGACAGCCAACCCTATTCCAATAGCCCAGTTCAAACATGTGGATCATTGCAGCTAATATCCTTTCTCAGATGGATAATGCGATGTGGAGAGTAAATACTGTGGGAATTATTCACTCCAATGAGCAACGTCCTAGCTCCGAAACCTTATTTCATAAAACACGCCTGCTCTCCAGGCAGCATCCTGGTAAATCTCCTCTACACCCTCTCTAAAGCTTCCACGTCCTTCCGATAATGAAGAGACCAGAACTGAACACAATATTCCAAGTGTAGTCTAACCAGGGCTCGAGAGATGCAGCATAACCTCGCAGCTCTTAAACTCAATCCTCCTGCTAATGAAAGCCAATAGACCATACGTCTTCTCAACAAGCCACTCAACTTGGGTGGCAACTTTGAGCAATTTATGGTCGTGGACCCCAAGAACCCTCTGTTCCTCCACACTGCGAAGAATCCTGCCTTTAAGCCTGTAATTTGCATTCAAATTCGAGGGTGTGGCACTTCAAAAATGAGGCCTCTCAGCCAGAGTTTGGAAGACTTATTTGGATTTCCTAGAAGTGAGCTTTGGTTAAATCCTTAATTAACCAATAATTAACCACTGCCTGCTGTGGAAAAGTGTTCAGGATGTGACGTATAAATAATTTGGACAGTGGATCTAATGTCTATGAACATTATCTATTATTCCCATCCACCCTCCCCTGACCTGAGCAGTAAAACTACATGAAGCAATGCCTTACCCCCACATACAGCCCCATCACAGCAAACCTCCCTCATGTGCAGCCTGCTGGGATCAAACCCTCTAATAGAGAGACTGTTGTTTGTCCTTGCAGCAGTGGGGAAATGATCCCTGCTCTCATCTGCAGGGACTCGACTAACTTGTCCCATTCCTCAAGGTTTGGTATAAGGGCCAGTGAAGGGCGTTTGTGGGTTTTGCTGAATAGAGGCTTGGCTGAAGCTCCGACAATCGATGGCCCTGATTTTCCACAATTGCAGCAAGAGCTGATTTGAGCTCTTGGATTCATAGAACATAGAA
>NW_025215237.1:6328-11420 GCF_004010195.1 Chiloscyllium plagiosum | reverse complement strand
TTATCCCTGTATTCCGCATTCTTATTTGTTCTTCCAAAATGGACAACCTCACACTTGGCAGGGTTGAACTCCATCTGCCACTCCTTAGCCCAGCTCTGCATCATATCTAAGTCCCTTTGCAGCCGACAACAGCTCTCCTCACTATCCACAACTCCACCAATCTTCGTATCGTCTGCAAATTTACTGACCCACCCTTCGACTCCCTCTTCCAAGTCATTAATAAAAATTACAAACAGCAGAGGACCCAGAACTGATCCCTGCAGAACTCCACTTGTAACTGGGCTCCAGGCTGAATATTTACCATCTACCACCACTCTCTGATTTCGAACCGTTAGCCAGTTTTCTATCCAACTGGCCACATTTCCCTTTATCCCATGCCTCCTGACTTTCTGCATAAGCCTACCATGGGGAACCTCATCAAATGCCTTACTAAAATCCATGTACACTACATCCACTGCTCTACCCTCATCCAGTTGCTTGGTCACCTCCTCAAAGAATTCAATAAGACTTGTAAGGCAAGACCTAAACCTCACAAATCCGTGCTGGCTGTCCCTAATCAAGCAGTGTCTTTCCAGATACTCATAAATCCTATCCCTCAGTACCCTTTCCATTACTTTGCCTACCACCAAAGCAAGACTAACTGGCCTGTAATTCCCGGGGTTATCTCTATTCCCTTTTTTGAACAGGGGCACAACTTTCGCCGCTCTCCAGTCCCCTGGTACCACCCCCATTGACAGTGAAGACGAAAAGATCATTGCCAAAGACTCTGCAATTTCCTCTCTTGCTTCCCACATAATCCTAGGATATATCCCGTCAGGCCCGGGGGACTTGTCTATCCTCAAGTTTTTCAAAATGCCCAACACATCTTCCTTCCTAACAAGTATCTCCTCTAGCTTACCAGTCCATTTCACACTCTCCCCTTCAACAATACAGTCCCTCACATTTGTAAATACTGAAGAAAAGTACTCATTCAAGACCTCTCCTATCTCTTCCGACTCAACACACAGTCTCCCACTGTCCTTGATCGGACCTACCCTCGTTCTCGTCATTCTCATGTTTCTCACATACGCATAAAATGCCTTGGGGTTATCCTTGATCCTACCCACCAAAGATTCTTCATGCCCTCTCTTAGCTCTCCTAATCCCTTTCTTCAGCTCCCTCCTGGCTAACCTGTATCTCTCCAACATTCTGTCTGAAGCTTGTTTCCTC
Organism: Chiloscyllium plagiosum; assembly: GCF_004010195.1. Classification (NCBI taxonomy): domain Eukaryota; kingdom Metazoa; phylum Chordata; class Chondrichthyes; order Orectolobiformes; family Hemiscylliidae; genus Chiloscyllium; species Chiloscyllium plagiosum. The sequence goes on along the minus strand of NW_025215237.1, from coordinate 10,211 downwards.
AACCTTATGTAAGCCTCCTTCCTCTTTACAAGACATTCAACCTCCCTCGTCAACCAAGGTTCCCTCACACCACCACCTCTTTCCTGCCTGACAGGTACATACATATCAAGGACACGTCGTATCTGTTCCTTGAAAAAGTTCCACATTTCCACGACATCCTGTTCACCCACTAACAAGCCCATCACTTGTCCCGGTTCATTACCGAGTACCAAATCCAAAATGGCTTCCCCTCTGGTCGGACAATCTAGATACTGTGTTAGAAACGCTTCCTGGACACACTGCACAAACACCACCCCATCCAATCTACTTGATCTAAAAACTGTTCTACAGCATGACGGGAAACGTCTAAGGTTAACTTAAGGATGGAGTTGATCTAAACATGAGGCAGTGGGGCGGATTAGTGGTTTGCACTGCTGCCTCACAGTGATACTGACCTGGGTTTGAATCCAGCCTCAGGAGACTGTAGAGTTTGCAAGTTCTCCTTGCATCTACGTTGAATTCTTCTGGGTGGTCTCATTTCTCTCCCACAGTACAAAGTTTTGCAGGCTAAGTGGGTTAACCATGAGAAATGCAGGGCTACAGAAATAGACTCTGGGCGGTAGGTATGGCTGGGATGCTCTTCAGGCGCCTGTATGGACTCTGGGCCGAAAAGCCTGCTTCCACACCGGAGGGATTCGATGATTTAAATTCATTATCCTCCCTGCCAAGATATTGTTGGCACCTTGGGACTGACTAAGATTAGAATTATTCTAAAACCATTTTGCAAGTACTCTTAGGGCCTCAACAAACTATTGTTCAATTTGAATCTTTCCTCCAACTGGATCCAACTCTGGATGCCGAATGATGAAAAGGTGTATGCAAATGTTTTGACCTGCGGAAGGTCTTTGTGACCAACGGTGGTGGGTTCAGCTGCCTTTTGTCCAGTAGGGCATGCTGCTCTGTGTAGGCCTATCATATCCATCGTATTCAATTCCAGTGACCCCTTTGAAAATCTCTTCACTTCCTGCTCATTTACAAGGATCATCTCCCAGTTCAATAGATCCTAGTTCTCCACCTAAAATCCCGACATGACTTGGGGTAAGACAGCGAGTATTTAACATCCTATTTAATACATGATGCTGCAGATTGTCATTTGTGTGTGTAATGACAAGACTTCCTGATCTATCACCTTCATCTCCTCCCCCACTAACCTATTGTACTCTATGCTACTCTATCCCCACCCCCACCCTCCTCCAGCTTATCTCTCCACACTTCAGGCTCACTGCCTTTATTCCTGATGAAGGGCTTTTGCCCGAAACGTCGATTTCGAAGCTTCTCGGATGCTGCCTGAATTGCTGTGCTCTTCCAGCACCACTGATCCAGTAACTGAAATGTATTCTTACTGTTGTTTAAGGCAAGAGCTATCAGCTGGCTGGAAGAGCACAGCAAGCCAGGAGGTAGTGAACTCAGATGTTTTGTTTATCCCTTCTTCAGGAATCGGTTGGGGGTAGGGGGAATTGCAGATAAAGAGAGTGTGGGACAAGGGTTAGGGGGTTGGGAGAGGGCAGAGTGGTGAGGTGGTGATAGGTGAATACAGGACCTCATAGGTCAATAGGAGGAATGGATCCGGTCAGTAGCTGGAAGGAAGGGTCAGAGTGGAGAGATGGAAGAGAGAAGGAGCAGCTTAAAAGGCAGTTTTGGGGATGGGTGTGAATGTTGAGTCATCTGGGCTGTAGGTGACCCCGCTGAAAGACGAGGTGTTGGTCCTCCAATTTGCGTGTCTTTTGGGTCTGTAAGGACCAGCAGCCAGCCTGACCTCCTGCTCACCACCCATTTCATTTCCCCTTCCCACTCCCCCTCTGAAATGTCCACTCTCTGTCTCCTCCATTGCTACAGTGAATCAGACCACAAATTGGAGGAACAACACCTTATCTTCCGCATGGGCAGCCTGCAACCCAGAGGACTTAACATTGAGTTCTCCAGTTTCAAATAACATCCCCTCCCATCCCCTGACACACTTTCCAGTCCCGCTTCCTCCCTTCCATTCCTCCGAATCACCCTTCCTTCCAGCTACCAACTGAATTCATTCCTCCTATTGACCTACCAGGTCGTACCCACCAGCTGTATTTAACAATTACCACCTCACCATTCCGCTCCCCTTCATACCCATAACCATTTCCCGCCTTTTTCTGCAACTCCCTCTACCACCATCCCCATTCCTGAAGAAGGGTTATACCTGAAACATCAGACTTCTCCAACTCCTGATGCTGCCTGGCTTGCTGCATTCTTCCAGCCTCCTGCCTGTCAATTTTAGATTCCAGCATCTGCAGGTTTTTTTTGTCTCTAATATTGTTTAAGGGAAGCGCTGTCAGCTGGACAGCTGTCCCGTTACCATCCCGAATAGCTTTTTCACTTGGTTGACTCAAATCTGTGCTGTCTCCTGAACAGATCTCATAATTATCCTATAACTGACTTACTTTTAATACTGCATTTCCCCAAATCCCCCTTACTACAGCAACTGAAGTCTAGACAGTGATTAATCTGCTTCTCTGTGAGCTCTTTGTAATTGCTCCTGTACCATCACACAGCTTCTGTTTGAGGGCTTTATATGTTGTGTTATTTTCCATGAGTTCCTGCCTGAACTCTTGTACCACAACCCAAAACAGTTCTATATAAACATAGGACTTGTACAGTGTTGCACAATGACAGCTGCATGTTCTTGACTAACTCAATAATACAGACCCATTTCTTTAACACACTGATCGCCTGATCTGTCTGGGATAATTATTTTAGAAATACTTTGGCATTCTTCTCAATCATCTTCGCAACCTTATCAGCTGTCCAAGTGTGGTGTCTGCTTCCTTATCCGACAGAAATATCTCTTTGGTGGAAACACCTCACTGGTGGGTTTGGTATTGTCAGAGCGGGGTTCTCTTAAGTTTCTAAATGCCATCATTGCTTTATCTTTATTTAATCATGAAATGACAGTTTCCCTACTAACACAATATTACTTAGCCATCCTTTATTTATCAGATGATTGTCAAAGTTTTTGTCAGCTGTACAGTTATATTAAATGTGCTTACCTGTAACTTATTTATGCACTGACTCTGTACCCTCAAACTGATCTATAGGAGTTCTCCAAGCTTTGTTCAGCACTGTCTTTCTTTATATTTTTCTCAAGTAATTACCATCCAATAAACAGGCTCACAGTCACGTTTTTGCTAAAGCATTTTGTTTTAGTTCTGTTAGTGCCATACAACAAAATATTTGAAGAAATGATGAGTATGTCTGAGCCACACAGATATTCTCTACAAATCTGGGCTTGCTGATAAGTCTTACACCGAGCTGTATTTTTCACAGATATGCATAATCTGCATGGGCAATAACACAAACAGATGTCAGGTGGTCCTTTGCTGCAGTACTCTCCACCCAGTGTATATTACACAGGGGAAGGACATGAATAGAAAGTAATAACAAAATGAAATTAGTTTGATTGCCTAGATACATGTAGCTCTTTGTGAAATGGCAATAATTTAACAATGATATCACAAGGGTATTTAACTGCAGTCTTCAGCTGCTCTCTGAATTTATTCTGGGTCAGGACATAAATACATGTATTGGTGCAGGTACTGAGAAGCTGAAGCATATTGGCGATGGATTCCAGGTAATAAAGAGGATCTGTGACAGAGTAAGAATATGCCTTTGCAATTCGCTGATAAATGTAAAATACAAGCTGAGTCACCCATAACATTATAAAGCTGCCAGATATACTGAAGAGTAATATGATGGATTTCCTTCGCATCTCCATTTCTGGATCCTTCTCATTCTCTCCGTTGAGGTGACCCCGGAGCGCCTTGCGGACTTTGCTTGCTGCTAAAATACGTCTGACAGTCAGAAGATTGAG
>NW_025215237.1:0-4561 GCF_004010195.1 Chiloscyllium plagiosum | reverse complement strand
CAACCTATCCTCGTACGACTTATTCTCCATTCCAGGCAACATCCTGTAAATCTTCTCTGCACCCTCTCCAGAGCTTCCACATCTTTCCTAAAGTGAGGTGACCAGAACTGCACACAGTACTCCAAATGTGGCCTAACCAAGGTCCTGTACAGTTGCAACATCACTTCACGACTCTTGAATTCAATCCCTCTGCTAATGAACGCTAATACACCATAGGCCTTCTTACAAGCTCTATCCACCTGAGTGGCAACTTTCAAAAAGCTATGAACATAGACCCCAAGATCCCTCTGCTCCTCCACCTTACTAAGAACCCTACCGTTAACCCTGTATTCTGCATTCTTATTTGTATTTCCAAAATGGACAACAACACTTGACAGGGTTGAACTCCATCTGCCACTCCTCAGCCCAGCTCAGCATCATATCTAAGTCCCTTTGCAGCCAAGAACAGGCCTCCTCACTATCCACAACTCCACCAATCTTCATAGATTGGACTACTCGTAGAAGCTGAAAATGTGTTGCTGGAAAAGCGCAGCAGGTCAGGCAGCATCCAGGGAACAGGAGAATCGACGTTTCGGGCATAAGCCTTTCTTCAGGCTTATGCCCGAAACATCGATTCTCCTGTTCCCTGGATGCTGCCTGACCTGCTGTGCTTTTCCAGCAACACATTTTCAGCTCTGATCTCCAGCATCTGCAGTCCTCACTTTCTCCTCTACTCATAGAAGGACTACTCCACCAGTAGTAGCTTATAAATACATTTATATACCAGTTTAACTGGGCAATTTTCCATATGGAGTACATTATGATATCACAAACACAAAGAAGATGAACTATCTCAATATTTGGCAGTGAAGTCATGACTTATAAATCAACCTTTGAAATAGCTTAGCTTCACTCGATGAAGCTATTTCAGAACATCCTGATTTGATGATCTTCTTAGCTAATACCTCATCTCAATACAATAAATGCAGGAAATATTCCATGAAGTTCACCAGAGTTGGATACAAAATATTTTTAATTCATTCATTTCATGACAGCAATACAACAACAACTTTTTGGACTTTATTATGCCACAAGATAGACCAGAAGATATGGCCATGCAAAAGTCATATGGGATTATAGAAGTACATTTGTAAAGTAGCAAAATGACAGATTGTTCTGCTATAATGTGTGTTTTTTAAAACAAATTCACTGTAACACGATTGACAAATTGGGGACACTGTTTCTAAAGTGCAAATTTTTAAAACGTGTTGGCTATAACGCGATTACATCGCCAACACTTTAAGCACAGTTTCTAAAGTACGATTTTTCTACAATGTGGGGTTGCACAAGAACACAATCATCGTATTACAGAAAAACTATCTGTAACTCCAATTCACAGCAGTAAATGAGGTAATGGCTTACCAGTAATTCCAAACGCTGCAAGAATTGGATAGTAAACGTGTTCTATCTGAACTATCACTGAATACACGTATCCCATTTCTGTGTTCAGTAGTGATTTATCTGGAAATAACAGCTCCTGAAAGTGCTCTGCACTGAGGCCTCCCAAGTGGTCCTCATTTATATGGTGTGCAAGTCTCCACTGGGACAGTTGTCTAGACTATTCCTATCAAATACTGTCATTTCAGAAAAAAAATGATATCAGCATTATTTAATTCTTTCAAAATGATATTTTGTATGATTAAAAAAAAACTCGAAATGCAAGACAATGTCATAAACAGAAAAAAAGGTTGCAAGGTTCTTCTTCTTAGTTTTTTTTCAGCTTGCTCATTCTTTCTAAATTTTTTTCTAACTTATTTGAATTTGTATGAAAAAAACATATTGAATCCAAGGCCACAAGCACGCAACTTTTATTCTGTTCATGCTACTTTGTAGTTACAATCCACATTATTAAAGAGTCACTTTTGGATAAATGGCAGAAATTGTTTAGCTGTTTTTACAGAACATAATGTCATATAATATTGAGGAACATGAGTAACCTATTTGGAATTTAAACCTGCTCTATCATTCAATATGATCACAATCTATCTTCTACCTGAACTCAACCTTTCTGCAATGCAGCACTCTTCTCTGAGTACACAATCACATGTAGACATAGAGCCAAATCAAATCAACCTCTCGACCTCTACATTTACATCACAGTAAAGTAAAAACCTTCCTGTACCTTCAAAATTATCCAGTCCTAAACTTTGTGAATAGTTGTTATGAGACACCAGGAATGCTGCTGAAATGGAAGACTTAAACCCAATAACCTTTGTTCTTAGACCACACACTCACACAGAAAATATCCAGACAAACACAGTTAAGGGATCTTTGTTTAAAAAAATGGAAAAAGACATTTGGGATTTACTCTTAAACAAAAACCAGAAATTGCTGGAGAAACTCAGCACGTCTTGCAGTGTCTGTGGGGACCAACCAATGACTAGTTTTCTGAAGGCATTGATCAACACCATCTTTCCCAGCTCTCTCTGATGAAAATGAAGCAATGCTTACAACTTTGTTTTTTTTCCCTGAACTTCCAGTTGGGCGCTTAAGAGGGAACTCTCACATTTTCGTACTGTACATTAACAGCCCATTCCTAGTCCCAGAAATCCCCAAAACTGTTCAAAAAAGTAACACTCCTCTCTCTATGTAATCATCCTGTTTTCTTTCCAAATTTGCTGGCAGCAATTCCCAGGGACTGATCTTATTAATGTCCAAACAGCTGCTCTCTGGTTCAGCACACTCCAAAGTCTACAAGAACCAACCTGCAATTAACTTTCATGACTGGCCTCCAAAGAAGAAATATATTTTTGTTTCTTTTTAACACAAGCTGCCTCTCACAGTCCAAAAGTTATCTTCCATCTCTCAGCTCACAGCTCATAACTCCAACCCAAAATTTAATCAAAATAACATGATGAAAAATTGGTGGGTGGTGTACCAACACAAAGTTTATCACTCTGCCCCTTTCAATATTACATTGCTCACAACCTGCCCATTCATGTGTCAAATTTCAGATTAACATAGCCCTTTAATTTAGTTTCACAGCAATTTCTCAATCGTGTTACAGTGAATTTGTTTTAAAAAATACACATTATAGCAGAACAATCTGTCATTTTGCTACTTTACAAATGTACTTCTATTATCCCATATGACTTTTGCATGGCCATATCTTCTGGTCTATCTTGTGGCATAATAAAGTCCAACCAATCGCGTTCTCAGATGTGGAGGATTGCTATTGTTCTACATCCAGCACAGAATCCACCAGCTCAACAAACAGTTTTTCGGTTTCATAGCTGATAGAAAAAAATGAAATTTTTCAAAACTTAGCTCTTCTTATTTCCAGGAGCCCTGAAGACGGGTTATACTGAAACATTGACTTCTCCACTTCCTGATGCTGCCTGGCCTACCAACCAATCCCTCAGGTTGAGACAGTAATGACTTACTTCTGAATGACACCCCCAACCCTATATCCCCCGTTAGACAAAACATCCTGGTGATATCAACTTTAATTGGCTATTTAATAAGAGATAACCAATTTATAAGGCATTTCATTATTTCAAATTAAAGGTCAGATAATCTACTCACTGATACCCAAAGGTATACGACAAGGATAATTCAATCCTGACCCCATTGTGAACAGGCCATTCAGCCCACTATGTGTGCATCAGTCATGATGCCATTTTGATCTGATCCCATCTGCTTGCAGATGTTCTGTATTCTCCATTCCCTGCCTGATCATGTTGTGTCTAAATGCCTCCTAACCCATCTCCCTATGTCTCAGGTACAACTCCAATCGCCAGAGAGTTTGCCCAGATACCCAATGATTCCAGTTTGCTAGGGCTCCTTGATGCCAGGCTCCACTGAATGCAGCCTTGATGTCCAGGGCTGTCACTCTCACCTCACCTCTGGAATTCAGCTCTTTTGCCTCAACTGTGTGTGAAGTCTTCAGAAATGAGATAACGAGAATCCAGAGAAAGTATATTCCTGATAGAGTGAAAGGAAAGGCTGGTAGGTATAGGGAATGCTGGATGACTAAAGAAATTGAGGGTTTGGTTAAGAAAAAGAAGGAAGAATAAATCAGGATAGATCGAGTGAATCCTTAGAACGTTACAAAGGCAGTAGGAGTATACTTTAAGAGGGAAATCATGAGGGCAAAAAGGGGACATGAGATAGCGTTGGCAAATAGAATTAAGGAGAATCCAAAGAGTTTTTACAAAGACATTAAGGACAAAAGGGTAACTCGGGAGAGAATATGGCCCTTCAAAGATCAGCAAGGCGGCCTTTGTGTGGAGCCGCAGAGAATGGGGGAGATACTAAATGTGTATTTTGCATTAGTATTTACTGTGGAAAAGGATATGGAAGATATAGAATGCAGAGAAATAGATGGTGACACCTTAAAAAATATCCATATTACAGAGAAGGAAGTGCTGGATGTCTTGAAACACGTAAGAGTGGATAAGTCCCCAGGATCTGATCAGGTGTATGCTAGAACTCTGTGGGAATCTAGAGAAGTGATTGCTGGGCCTGTTGCTGAGATATTTGGATCATCAATAGCCTCGGGTGAAGTGCCGGAAGACTGGAG
>NW_025215236.1:73970-75690 GCF_004010195.1 Chiloscyllium plagiosum | reverse complement strand
TCCAAATGAGGAGGGGGAGCAGACTGAGGAGGGAGTAGAGGAGGAACCTCTTCTCCCAGAGGGTTGGGAATCGGTGGAATGCAGTGGAAGTGATTGAGGCTTCCTCAGGGAATGTTTTTAACGCTGAGATCAATCATTTTCAGAACAATAAAGGAATGAAGGGGGAAGAGGGCGGGAGCTGAGTCCATGAGAAAGATCAGCCATGACCCTGGCAGGGCAGGCTCGAAGTGGGGCCTACTCCTGATTATCACAGCCCACTAAAACACTTGATCACGATCTCATTGTAATCTCAAGGGGAACACTGAGCATCAAAACCTCGATCAGGCCGATGTTTACCAAGGTCAGAATCTGCTGAAAATCCCTGCACTGTCATCATCATTCATAGGTGCCATTCAGTTGAACACTTGGCCTATGGTTCCACACCGAAGCTTCGCACCCAACATCGGTCAAGTTAGAAAAAGAGGACTTAATTTCTCTGAGGAATAAAAGCCCTGAGGACTCGAACATGTGAAGGACATGACAGATCTTTCCAAGGTGTCAAAAACTCAACAACAGAGCGGTCTACCCACACCTGATTATACCTGGGAAATGACGTAATTATTTCAGCTAAAATGTTCCTTTTGACACTTTGACAAGTCAGCGTGTTGAAAATATAGCCACATATTCCCATGTGGAATGAAATTTCCCGACAGGAAGTCAACTTGGCCAATTATAGAGTCATAGAGATGTACAGCACGGAAACAGACCCTTCGGTCCAACCCGTCCATGCCGACCCAGATATCCCAACCCAATCTAGTCCCACCTGCCAGCACCCTCCAAACCCTTCCTATTCATATACCCATCCAAATGCCTTTTAAATGTTGCAATTGTACCAGCCTCCACCACTTCCTCTGGCAGCTCATTCCATACACGTACCACCCTCTGTGTGAAAAAGTTGCTCCTTAGGTCCCTTTTCTATCTTTCCCCTCTCACCCTAAACCTATGCCCTCTAGTTCTGGATTTCCCAACCCCAGGAAAAAGACCTTGTCTAGTTATCCTATCCTCAATTTTGTAAAGGTCACCCCTCAATCTCCGACGCATCAGAAAGACACAAATTGTTCAGTTGATCAAAAAAAAGGGTACACAAAGCTGCCAAGGACTGAACAAGATTCTCAATGACAATGGAAGGTGGAGGCTGTACATGCTGGTCCAGAACTTGGGCCTTTCCTGACAATGACTGTCAGTTTAAACTACTTGCAAATCCAGGGAAAGCTGCAGCAAGGTGCCCTCCAGTGCAGGATGCTAGCATAGAGTCATCAACCAACAGGAATTCATTAATCAGGACCTGTCCTCAACATGCAGCCTCACAAAGATGAAGATCTTGCTGTTGGCTCAGAACACAGTAGGCACCTTTGATAAAGTTGAAGAAAACTCAATACTGGCAGGGAGGAAAAACAAACCATGGCAAATGGGAATTGGCACCAGGGTGCAGCCGGCTTAACCCACTGCCGGTCTGAGTGTTTGATTTGTTTCTCGCCATGGACAATGGCATGTTCACATGGGAAGAAACACTCAGGAGGAGTCTAGCCAATTTTAACAAGTGTTGACAAGATCAACAACCACTGAGGGGGGAAGGTATGCACCATGCACAACATTACTCGGGTAAACCAGAGAGCAACCAAATCAACCAACCAACATTTGCTTTACATCTCCAAACCCACATGATGCACAGAATAAATGC
>NW_025215236.1:70511-73778 GCF_004010195.1 Chiloscyllium plagiosum | reverse complement strand
CGTCTCTATATCACCATCTCTCCATTATACATCTCTCATCTCCATCTCTATATTTCCATCTCTCTACCTCTCTGTTCCCCATCTCTCAGCTCTCCTTCTGTCCAAAGCCATCTCTCTATCCATCTGTTCTCCATCTCCATCTCTCCAACGCCATATTATCATCTCTCTGTTCCCTACCTCTCTGTTCTCCATCTCTACATCACCATCTCTCCATTCCCCATCTCTCTGTTCTCCATCGCCATCTCTCTGTTCCCCACCTCTCTGTTCTCCATCACCATCTCTCTGTTCTCCATCTCTCTGTCCTCCCTCTCTCCATCACCAGCTCTCCCCGGAGCTGTGCCCCCACTCCACCCTGACCTTTGTTTAATCATTCCACCCCTCCATCAGGCTGTCTGTTCCCCACCTCTCTGTTCTCCATCACCATCTCTCTGTTCTCCATCTCTCTGTCCTCCCTCTCTCCATCACCAGGTCTCCCCGGAGCTGTGCCCCCACTCCACCCTGACCTTTGTTTAATCATTCCACCCCTCCATCAGGCTGTCCCTCCACCGCTCTGTATCTCTGGCCTTTAATCCCTCCGTCCGTGTGCGGGCAAATTCTGGTGGCACTGGGTGAGGGCACCCAACATCGCAGGACAGTCACAAACATAAGCGAGATGTGGAGACTATGCCCGTAAGAGTCACGAGAGGTTGGCCCTTACCCTGACAGAGAGAACGCCGAGCAGCAACTGAACGACAGACACCTTCTGCAACATCTTCGGATTGTTTCGCACTCTGTTGTGTTTCCTTACAGAATTGTCATGACTGGGCCAAGTTGCCAGGTGATCGGAGCAGCGGGCGAGAGTGAACGCAGACAGGCTCCTGAGGCAGGTGAGATTTTTTTTTTTAACAGACTGCTACGTCCTACGTCACCTCACTCTCTTATCGTTTCGGTCGTGCGAGACGGGATAACCAATCTGAGGCCGCTGGTCCTTGTAAAGCCGGGTTATTATTAACTCAGGTTAAACACAGGGATTGCTGTCCAACCTGGCAGGAAATCATTAAAAGGGGCACAAGTCTGTTTACTCGCTGTCTCCGAGCTCCTGGCTTTGAGTTCCAGTCCCTGAGCCCCAGTGGACAGTTACTGGAGGGGTTGGCCATGTTAAACTGTCCCATAGTGCTCAGGGATGTGTAGATTAGGGTGGATTGGCCGTGCTAAATTACCCCATAGTGCTCAATTTAGCACGGCCAATCCACCCTAACCTGCACATCCCTGACCACTATGTGAACATTTCGCATGGCCAATCCACCCTAACCTGCACATCCCTCAACACTATGGGTAATTTAGCATGGCCAATCCACCCTAACCTGCACATCCCTGAGCACTATGGGTAATTTAGCATGGCCAATCCACCCTAACCTGCACATCCCTGAGCACTATGGGTAATTAAGCATGGACAATCCACCCTAACCTGCACATCCCTGAACACTATGGGTAATTTAGCACAGCCAATCCACCCTACCCTGCACATCCCTAACCACTATGTGAACATTTAGCATGGCCAATTCACCCTAACCTGCACATCCCTGAGCACTATGGGTAATTTAGCATGGCCAATCCACCCTAACCTGCACATCCCTCAACACTATGGGTAATTTAGCACAGCCAATCCACCCTAACCTGCACATCCCTCAACACTATGGGTAATTTAGCATGGCCAATTCACCCTAACCTGCACAACCCTGAACACTATGTGAAAATTTAGCATGGCCAATCCACCCTAACCTGCACATCCCTGAACACTATGGGACAATTTAGCACGGCCAATCCACCCTAACCTGCACATCCCTGAACACTATGGGTAATTTAGCACGGCCAATCCACCCTAACCTGCACATCTTTGGACTGTGGGAGGAAACCGGAGCACCCGGAGGAAACCCACATAGACGTGGGGAGAACGTGCAAACTCCTCACAGACAGTCACCCGAGGCTGGAATTGAACCCGGGTCCCTGGCACTGAGAGGCAGCAGAGCTAACCACTGAGCTGTTATGCCATATCCAATGACTCCTTGTTCTTTCACAGCCCTAATTGCCCCTTGAGTCAGGTCATTTCTAAGGGTGGGTAAACATCCACCGCTACGCTGTGGGGCTTGGAGTCATATGGAGGCCACACTGAGTAAAGGAAGGTGAACGTGTTGACCTAAAATAGTCATCAGTCAACGAGACAATGGTTGTCATGGTCACCATCACTCGGAGCCATTTCCAATCCTACATTTTGTCACTTGTGTTTGAATTCTACCACTGGGCCGTGGTGAGATTTGAACGGTTGTCCCTGGAGTTTCAGCGCATGCCTCTGGAATGATGAATCGCCTGGCGATATTATCACTCTGATCTGCTGGGGCCTGTCAACTCCACAATCACAGCCTTTGCTTGCCTGCGATTTGAGGGGCATCTTTCGTTCTGTGTGATACCACATTTATGTTCTCAAGTTGGCAGTCATTCCATGGTGGCACCAACATCGCAAAGTTGGCATCTGCCCTTCACGGCATGGGGGTGGGAGGGATATGCAGGGAGGCCATGTTTTCACTACTGAAGGGAGCTGAAGGTCTGACAATATTTTCAAACACGTAAACACACACACTCTCTGACTCACACACACTCACTCACACACACACACTCTGACTCACACACATTCTCTCACACCCACACACACTCACTCACACACACTCTCTGACTCACACACACACACTCTGACTCACACACATTCTCTCACACCCACACACACTCACTCACACACACTCTCTGACTCACACACACACACTCTGACTCACACACATTCTCTCACACCCACACACACTCACTCACACACACTCTCTGACTCACACACACACACTCTGACTCACACACATTCTCTCACACCCACACACACTCACTCACACACACTCTCTGACTCACACACACACACTCTGACTCACACACATTCTCTCACACCCACACACACTCACTCACACACACTCTCTGACTCACACACACACACTCTGACTCACACACATTCTCTCACACCCACACACACTCACTCACACACACTCACTCATACACATTCTCTGACTTACTTGCAGACATGCACTCACTCACACACACTCTCTGACTCACTCGCACACACACGGATTCACTCACACACACTCTGACTCACACACACACTGTTTGACTCACACACAGTCTCTGACTCACCTGCACACACACTCACTCACACACATTTTCTGACTCACTCACACACACTCTCTGACTCAC
>NW_025215236.1:61900-68055 GCF_004010195.1 Chiloscyllium plagiosum | reverse complement strand
CCATAGTGCTCAGGGTTGTGCAGGTTAGGGTGGATTAGCCATGTTAAATTGTCCCTTACTGCTCAGGGATGTGCAGGTTGGGGTGGATTAGCCATGCTAAATTACCCATAGTGCTCAGGGTTGTGCAGGTTGGGGTGGATTAGCCATGTTAAATTGTCCCTTACTGCTCAGGGATGTGCAGGTTGGGGTGGATTAGCCGTGGGGAAATGCAGGCTTACAGGGACAGGGTAGAGTGACGGGTCTGGGTGGGATGTGCTTCAGAGGGTTGGTGTAGACTTGACGGGCCAAATGGCCTCCTCCCACACTGGGGGGATTCTGCGATTTTCTCTCTCACACACACACACCTTCAATTATATTATTAAACCTTGGTGCTTTCCAATGACGTTTTACCAGCGCTCCAATCAATCCCTTTGGAACGCCGCTCCACCCCCACACCAACACTGCTGGCATGATTACCGTATCAACAGCACTGTCCTGGTAACTGGGCAAAGGAGAGATGTCAGTGTGTAAAGGTCCCTTTGCTCAAGGCCACTGTATTATACACACAACAGAAGCCCATCGCTCTCTGTAATCAGATGTTCAAGGTCAGAATCCCACACAGAGGACTCAAAGTCCGTTATCAGAGTTTTCCAGATCAGCTAGTCACTTCAAGGACAACACGCAGTCCTTTGAAGGCAATAGACGAGTTCTGTTTATCTTGTAGGTGTCAATGTTGCTTTGATTAAGTTTATTACTGTCTTACTGAGGTGGAGTGAAAATGCTTGTGTTCGGCGCTATCCGAGCAGATTGTACCATACCAAGTGCACCCAGGCTAAGAGACCAGAGGGCACGAAACAGTGTTATAGCCGCAGAGAGAGCGAGAGATCAACCTTAAAGAGGTCCATTCCGAAGTTAGAAATATAAAAAGCGAAAGAATTGCGAGAAATCGGAAGCAGAAACCGCGGGGAAAAACTCAGCAGGTCTGGAGAGAAATCAGGGTTAACAGTTTCAGGTGCAGTGACCCCTTGCCCAGAACCCAAGTTTGAACATAACAAGTCTGTAAACTGTCACGTAAGTCCAATAACCCTGAGGGTTGACATTGCTAGAGATGTACAACACAGAAACAGACCCTTTGGTCCAACCCGTCCATGCCGACCAGAAATCCCAACCCAAACTAGTCCCATTTGCCAGCACCTGGCCCATATCCCTCCAAACCCTTCCTATTCATATACCCATCCAGATGCCTTTTAAATGTTGTCATTGTACCAGCCTCCACCACTTCCTCTGGCAGCTCATTCCATACACGTACCACCCTCTGTGTGAAAAAGTTGCCCCTTAGGTCTCTCTCCCCTCTCCCCTTAAACCTACGCCCCTCTAGTTCTGGACTCCCCCAGCCCAGGGGAAAGAGACCTTGGCACCTCACCCAGTCCATGCCCCTCTTTAACTTGTGGGTGCTGGTGATGACTTGCATTGACACACCCTGGAATCTCACGATTCTCCGAAACTCCCCCAGCAATTTTCACGTGGAAATTTGGGCTCACCGCTGATCCACTGGTGTAACGCAGAGTGAGGGCTGCAACCGGGGGATGGATGGTACTGGGACTCCCCCGGTACCTCACGGGTTCCCAACTCTTCCGAAGGCGGGATGCTCTTCGGAAGGGCGGGCCAGACTTGATGGACACCAGCAAGGTACGCTCAGGAGTGAAATAGGCCATCAAGGATCGCAGGTGGAAACAGGCCCTTCGGCCCAACCCGTCCATGCCGACCAGATATCCCAACCCAATCTAGTCCCATTTGGAGTCATAGAGATGTACAGCATGGAACCAGACCCTTCGGTCCAACCCGTCCATGCCGACGAGATATTCCAACCCAATCTAGTCCCACCTGCCAGCACCCTGCCCACATCCTCTGGCAGCTCATTCCATACACGCACTGCCCTCTGTGTGAAAACGTTAACTCCTTAGGTCTCTTTTATATCTTTCCCCTCTCACCCTAAACCTATGCCCCTCTAGTTCGGGGCTCCTCCACCTCAGGGAAGAGACTTTGCCTATTTACCCTATCCATGCCCCTCATAATTTTGTAAACCTCTATAAGGTCACCCCTCAGCCTCCGACGCTCCAGGGAAAACAGCCCCAGTCTGTTCAGCCTCTCCCTGTAGCTCAAACCCTCCAACCCTGGCAACATCCTTGTAAATCTTTTCTGAATCCTTTCAAGTTTCACAACATCTTTCCGATAGGAAGGAGACCAGAATTGCAAGCAATATTCCAACAGTGGCCTAACCCATGTCCTGTACAGCTGCAACATGACCTCCCAAATCCTGTACTCAATACTCTGAAGTAGGGAGAGTTGGAGGGGCTGAATAGGCTGGGGCTGTTTTCCCTGGAGTGTTGGAGGCTGAGGACAAAGGCCAAAGAACATTCCAGAACAGGAACAGGCCCTTCGGCCCTCCTGCGCCGATCCAGATCCTCCATCTAAACCTGTCGCCTATTTTCTAAGGGTCCGTACCCCTCTGCTCCCTGCCCATTCCTGGATCTGTCTAGATACATCTTAAATGACGCTATCATGCCCACCTCTACCACCTCCGCTGGCAACATGTGCCAGGCACCCACCACCCTCTGTGTGAAGAACTTTCCACACAATATCCCCCTTAAACCTTTCCCCCTCTCACCTTGAACTCGTGACCCCTAGTAATTGAGTCCCCCCCCAACTCTGGGGAAACAGCTTGCCATCCACCCTGTGTATACCTCACCTGAGGGGGTGACCTTAGAGAGATTTATAAAATCATGAGGGGGCATGGATAGGATAAATAGACAAGGTCTTTTCCCTGGGGTGGGGGAGTCCAGAACTAGAGGGGCATAGGTTTAGGGTGAGAGGGGAAAGATATAAAAGAGACCTAAGAGGCAACGTTTTCACGCAGAGGGTGGTACGTGTATGGAATGAGCTGCCAGAGGAAGTGGTGGAGGCTGGTACAATTGCAACATTTAAGAGGCATTTGGATGGGTATATGAATAGGAAGGGTTTGGAGGGATATGGGCCGGGTGCTGGCAGGTGGGACTAGATTGGGTTGGGATATCTGGGTCAGCATGGACGGGTTGGACCGAAGGGTCTGTTTCCGTGCTGTCCACCTCTATGACTCTAAATGGGACTGGATTGGGTTGGGACTTCTGGGTTGGCATGGACAGGTTGGACTGAAGGGTCTGTTTCCTGGGACTAGATTGGGTTGGGATAGCTGGGTCGGCGTGGACGAGTTGGGCCGAAGGGTCTGTTTCTGCATGACTCCGGAACTCAGCGGCAGGGTTCGGAAGGAATGGGATTCATCTTGGAAAGCGATATCGGAGAACTGGTCCAGGTGCAATGCTCTGACACTGTGCCGTGACCCTCTCCGTGCCCAGCACCAAGCTAAACGGTCCTCCCCAACCATTGGGAGGGTTGTATTTTCATGGCTGAGAGCTGATTTCTGCAGTGTCACGTAACTGCGGGTGGTTTTTGTACTAGTGTTATCACTTACATTGATACAGCCGGGCAGGAACTTTGTCCTCTTAGAGAGCTGTTCCAGCAGATTTCACTCTGTCCACTTCCTGCTTTCTCTGGCTTTCTTCCTGTGTTATGAATCGAGATTTTATTAATTATCTTGTACAAGTGAAACCAAATGAAGCCAAGAGAGAGAGAGAGAGAGAGAGAGAGAAAGGTGTTTTTCCAAATATCCCCCAGCACGAGCAGTCAATTCAAATCCCACCAGTTGGAAGCCCGGGAGAGTGCTGGGAAACAGGGAAACCGCACCGTGCAGAGAGAGACCCCTGCGGGTCCGCATTGACCAACTGCTACAGTGTAGGTGGACAAGGTGATTGGCAGGTCAGACGGACTGACTGCCCAGTGTTCCGCACCTTACTCAGCTACGAGCGAGTTTGGAGAAGATTTGTAGCTCAGGTACTGAAGCGGTCCGTGTTCAAATGTAGCCAGATCTGGGCAATATCCAGGCGGCAAGGACCGATGAGTGGCAAGGAAGACTCCTGTCACACTAGCGCCAAGCAATGACCATCTCCAACAAGAGACTGTCTAACCATCGCCCCTTTGACATTCAATGGTGTTACCATCACTGAATCCCCCCCCACTATCAACATCCTGGGGGTTACCGTCTCCAACAAGACAGAATCTAACCATCACCCCCTTGACGTTCAAAAGTGTTACCATCACTGAATGCCCCCTCCCACTATCAACTTCCTGGGGGTTACCGTCTCCAACAAGAGAGAATCTAACCACTGCACATTAACTTTCAATGGTGTTACCATCACTGAATCTCCCCCCCCCCCCACTATCAACATCCTGGGGGTTACCATTGACCAGAAACTGAACTGGACCAGCCCCATATAAACACAGCGGCTACAAGAGCAGCTCAGAATCCTGCAGCGAGTAACTCCCCTCCTGACACCCCCCAAAGCCTGTCCCCACCATCGACAAGGCCCAAGTCAGGAGGGTGTGAGGGAATACTCCCCACTTGCCCTGGATGGGGGGGGGCAGCTCCAACAACACTCGAGAAGCTCGACACCATCCAGGGGCAAAGCAGCCCCCGCTCGATTGTCGCAGCCTCCGCTCGATTGTCCCCACACCCACAAACCCCCACTCCCTCCACCCCCCCGACGCTCAGTAGCAGCAGTGGGTACCATCTACAAGACGCACTGCAGCGACTCCCCCAGGCTCCTCAGACAATACCTTCCAAACCCCACGGCCACTTCCATCGGGAAGGACAAGGGGCAGTAGGTACATGGGAACACCACCCCCCCCTGCAAGTTCCCCTCCGAGCCCCTCACCGTCCGCGACTCGGAAATATATCGGCCCTTCCTTCAGTGTCGATGGGTCAGAATCCTGGGACGCCCTCCCTGAGGGCGCTGTGTGGGGGTCCCTATACCACACACGGTTCAAGATGGCCGCTCACCCCCACCTTCTCAAGGGGGCAGTTAGAGGAGAACGGGGACGGTAAATATCGGGCCCAGCCAGCAACACAAAAGTCCCGTTAGTAAATTATAAAAAATCTCAATTCTACCTTCCTGCGGTCCTCCCCCCACCCCCTCCCCGATTGCTCTAGCCCCTATTTCGCTCTGCAATTGGAAAATAGTTAACGGTTTTGTTATCTGCTACCTTTGGGGGAAAGGGGAGTTTGTGAAGGAGTGAAACGCACTGCTGGAGAGATCGAAGTTTTAGTTTGTGAGCTGGGAGCAGTGAGGGGGAGAGACGGTGCAGTGCAGCCTCGGCGTGCCTGATGCCACACGCAAACTAACACAAGCCAAAGCCCTCGCAGTTTATGACCGCGTTACCCTCCTCAGCACAGAGCCTGGATTATTGCTGTGTGAATGCAAGGGTACAGTGAAGATATTGTGAGATCATCTCAACTCCTGAATGAGCACCATTGGTGGTTACTTGATGAGTGGCGAGCAACATTCATGACCATCTCTAACAAGAGAGAATCTAACCATCGCCCGCTTGACGTTCAATGGTGTTACCATCACTAAAACGTGTCCCCCCTCCCCAACTATCGACATCCTGTGGGGGGGGGGTTACCATCTCCAACCAGAGAGAATCAAACCGTTGTCATGTGTGGAGGGAAGGGTCGCGAAAGACCAACCAGCCTGAGGTTAAAGGTCAGTGTGCTTTCCGTGGAGGATCAGTCCAGTCCAACCCAGAGGAGAGTCTGATGCCCGCACCCCAGTGTGGTACGGTATTGTCGGAGGTGCCATCCTACGTCCTGTACACTGTTATGAAGTTGGACGCATGTACTGTACCTTCAAGTGAGCGTGAATGCTGGCAAGCCCCTGTCATGTCACTGACCAGCAGGCACAGGGTCGACTGGAGAATTGAAAGCTGTAACCTCAAAATGTGACCTTTGCCTGTAACCTAGATACCAGCGGCACTGAAGGAATGGGCTCGGAGGGGAACTTGTAGGGGGGTGGTGTTCCCATGTACCTGCTGCCCCTTGACCTTCCCGATGGAAGTGGCCGTGGGGTTTGGAAGGTGCTGTCTGAGGACCCTGGAGGAGTTGCTGCAGTGCGTCTTGTAGATGGTACCCACTGCTGTTACTGAGCGTCGGGGCGGGTGGAGGGAGTGGGGGTTTGTGGTTGTGGGGACAATCGAGCGGGGGCTGCTTTGTCCCTGGATGGTGTCGAGCTTCTCGAGTGTTGTTG
>NW_025215236.1:52931-58138 GCF_004010195.1 Chiloscyllium plagiosum | reverse complement strand
ACAAGGACACCCAGGTCCCTCTGCACAGCGGCGTGCCGCAAGTTCCTACTGTTCATGTTACTGTTACTCCTCCCAAGATGGATGACTCCACATTTATTCACATTGTACTCCATCTCCCCGACCTTTCCCCACTCACTTCAACTATCCTTTGCAAAGTTTCCCAGTCCTCTGCACACTTTGCTCTAGTGTCATCCGCAAACCTTGACACACTACACGTGGTTCCCCAGCTCCAAACCATCTGTGTAAATTGGGAATAATTGCGGTCCCATTGCTGATCCCCGGGGTACACCATGAGTCACTGACTGCTAACCACAATAGCACTCACTCACCCTCACTCTTTGCTTCCTGTGGTTAATCAATGGTCAATCCACGTTAATACATTGGCCGTAAGATCTTGCATCGTTACCTTCGGCAGCTCCCTGACGAAGGAGCAGCGCTCCGAAAGCTAGCGCTTCCCAATAAACCTGTTGGACCTTAACCAGACGTGGTGTGATTTTTCACTTTGTCCACCCCAGTCCAATACCAGCACCTCCCCATCACGTTTATCTCAGTCAGCAGCCTTTTATGCAGAGGTGTGTGTGCGTGTGCAGGTCGAGTTTAATTTGGATAAATGCGAGGTGCTGCATTTTGGTAAAACCAGCAAGGGCAGGACTTAACGGCAGGGCCTTGGGTAGTGCTGTAGAGCAGAGGGACCTAGGGATTCAGATACTAGGTCCTTTGGAGTTTGCGTCACATATAGACAGAGTGGGTAAGAAGGCAGTTAGCTCGCTTACCTCAAGGGCCCAGTGATTTCTACTGAACTTGTCAGGACAGTCCTGCCCTCTCTTTGACCCTCGACCCTCAGATACACACCCCCCCCCCCCGCCTCAATCAGTTGGCGAGCTCCCTCTCTACACGGGCTGACCAATCGGGACCCGGATTGCGGGTTTGAGTTATTGCTGTCACACCCACCTGAGGACAGTGAATGGTTTTGTTTCGGCGAGCAGATCGTAACACACAGATCAGAGGGTGATAGAACAGAGCGAGAAGCAGAACACGGTCACAGCTCAACAGGAGGTGGACAGGAAAGTAAGGACGCCATTCGACTTGAAAACACGAGGGGGCCGTTCAGCAGTCTAAGAACATCGGGGTTTGGAGGGGGAGGAAGCTGTTGTGTTTAAGCGTTTGTATCTTCCGTCTGATGGGAGAGATTGGAAGAGAGTGTATCTGGGGTGGGAGGGGTCTTTGATAATGTCCCAGTGCAGCGGGAAGCCTATTTATCCTATCCATGCCCCTCATAATTTTGTAAACCTCTATAAGGTCACCCCTCAGCCTCCGACGCTCCAGGGAAAACAGCCCCAGCCTCTTCAGCCTCTCCCTGTAGCTCAGATCCTCCAACCCTGGCAACATCCTTGTAAATCTTTTCTGAACCCTTTCAAGTTTCACAACATCTTTCCGATAGGAAGGAGACCAGAATTGCACGCAGTATTCCAACAGGGGTGTGCAGGTTAGGGTGGATTGGCCATGTCAAATTTCCCACAATGCTCTGGGATGTGCAGGTTCGGGTGGATTGGCCGTGCTAAATTACCCATAGTGCTCAGGGATGTGCAGGTTAAGGTGGATTGGCCATGCTTAATTTCCCACAATGCTCTGGGATGTGCATGCTAGGGTGGAATGGTCGTGGGAAATTGCCCATGGTGTCCAGGGATGTGCAGGTTAGGTTGGGTTGGCCGTGCGAAATTCCCCCACAGTGTGCAGGGTATTGTGGATTGGCCACTGGAAATATACGGTTTCAGGGGTGCGTCTGGATGGGATACTCTTCAGAGGGTCTGTGTGGACTCGGTTGGCTGAATCCGCACTGTGACAGCTCTCGAATACCCTTTTCTTTTGTATGTGCGTGCAGGGAATTCAACTTTTTAAACCAGTAGAGCTGTACGTTGACGGTTCACAACTGTTTGCCTGCCATTGACTTGTAATAATTTGTCATTCTTATTAAGTACAGGGGTCTCTGTGCTTTTTAATCAATGCAGAGCCGATACATTGGGGAACTCTGTATCGCCGAAGGACAAACTACGTCAGCACAGACTTGGAGGGCCTGTTCCGGTGCTTTGTTCAGGCACCAGATCCATTAGGAACTCAGGCGGTTTCGCTAGAGGAGGGGTCAGTCATCGGCGTTGACCCACGGCTTCAGACTGGCATCGCCGACTGGTTGGAAAGGCGGGTGGCTGCAGAGATGAGCGTTCCCATGCAAGCGAGCCTACCATCACCTTGACTCTCTGTGAAGGCAGAGGGTGTGGCTGCTATGCCAGGACAGCTGGCATCCTGACATTGCAGGATGCCAATGACAGTTTACCCAGTTTTAGACGCCCCCTCCCCCCCCACCCCACCCCACCACCTCCCAAATCCTGGAGATAGTCGTACATCTGCTCAAAGCCCTCAATCTAAACGCTCTCCATTTCATACGTCATATTCTTCCAAACCTGCTCTGCTTTGCAGACTTTGATGCCACAGGACATGGGCATCGTTGGCTGGTTTCCCCCTGGTTGCCCCCTTTGAGAAGGTGGGGCAGAGCCGCCATCTTGAACCGCTGCATTCCCGTGTGGCCAGGGACCCCCCACACAGGGAGGGAGTCCCAGGATTCTGACCCAGCGACACTGTAGGAACGGCCGACATATTTCCGAGTCACGGACGGTGAGGGGCTCGGAGGGCAACTTGCAGGGGGGTGGTCTTCCCATGTCCCTGCTGCCCCTTGTCCTTCCCGATGGAAGTGGCCGTGGGGTTTGGAAGGTGCTGTCTGAGGAGCCTGGGGGAGTTGCTGCAGTGCGTCTTGTAGATGGTACCCACTGCTGTTACTGAGCGTCAGGGGGTGGAGGGTGTGGGAGTTTGTGGGGGTGGGGGCAATCGAGCAAGGGGGGGGTGGTTACTGCTCCTGGTCTGCCACAGCGATTCTCCACTGAGTGTGTAGCAGCTGACAATTTCTCTCTTTCTCTCTCTTTCTTGCAGAAGCCTATCAGTTATACGGTTAATGTTCTACCATCGACAATGTACAGTAGTCAGCTTGAACCAAGGCCGTCCTTGCTAAGACTTCAAGCGCAGCAGGTTATCATCTTTTATCAGTTATGAGAAATATTCTGTATCTCACAAACTGGGATTTACAACAAGCTGGCGTGCTGTAAAAATATCACCAGGAATTTCACAAGGTTTCATGTCTCACACACACACACACACACACTTGCGCGCGCACACACTCTCACTCACACAGTACACATACACTCAATTGCACACACACACACACACACAGTCTCACACACACTCTCACTCACACAGTACACATGCACACACACACAATCGCACACATTCTCACACACACACTCTCTCACATGCATACAGACTCTCACTCAGACACAGGTACACACGACACACAGACACACGCACCCTCTCACACAACACACACACAGACACACATGCATGGACACATGTGCACACACACACACAGACAGACACGCATGCATGGACACGCATGGACACACTCTCACACACACACTGAAATGCACACACTCACATGCACACACTCAAACACACACACTCATACACGCATATGTGTGCACACACAGACACACACTCTTACACATTCACACACTCACACAAACACACACTCACGCACGCGCGCATACACACACACTCATGCACGTGCGCATACACACACGCGCATACACTCGCACATGCGCATACACACATGCATGTGCGCATACACACATGCGCACACACACGCACGCGCGCATACACACACGCGCATACACACACTCACGGACGTGCGCATACACACACGCGCATATACACACACGCACGCATACACACACTCACGCACGCGCGCATACACACACACACACGCACGCGTGCATACACACACACACACGCATGCGTGCATACACACGCACGCACGCATACACACACACGCAAGCATACACACACACACGCACATGCATACACACACACGCACACATACAGACACACGCATACGCGCATACACAGCGCGCATAATCACACACACACACACGTGAGAAGAGAGATATTTAGAAAACACCCAAGGAGCACGTGAGAAGAGAGATATTTAGAAAACACCCAAGGAGCAAATTCATTTTACACAGGGTGGTTCGTGTGTGGAATGAACTTCCTGAGGAAGTGGTAGATGCAGACACAGTTACAATGTTGAAAGGGCATTTGGATGAGGCCATGAACAGGAAAGGTTTGGAGGGATGTGGGCCAGGAGCAGGCAGGTGGGACCAGTTTAGTTTGGGGATTATGGACTGGTTGGGCCGAAGGGCCTGTTTCTGTGCCGTATGACTCCATGAACACGGGCTTCTCAGAGAAAGAGGCTGAGGAAGTAATCAGGGGAAACCAGGAAATGGCGGAGGATTTGAATAAATAAACCGTTGTCATGGTAACCAGCACTAATGGCATTCCAAAATTCCTAAATAATGATGTGAGAGGGGAGGAAGTGATTACAATAACAAGTTTCCCTCATTTTCCTTTTCTCTGACTGCTCTTAAGGCTGTTAAATCCCCTGGATCAATTGGACACATTCTGGGATTTTCTCAGAAATACTGAGGTAATGGATGCCCTGGTAGTAAACTTCTGGCAATCCCTAAGATTCTAGAAAAGTCCCAGAGGGTTGGAAAGCTGCCGAGGTAACACTCTTATTCAAAAAGGAGTAGTGCAAAACAACCAGAGGCAAAGTAGCTTAGGAGACCAGAATTGCAAGCAATATTCCAACAGCGGCCTAACCAATGTCCTGTACAGCCGCAACATGACCTCCCATCTCCTGTACTCAATACTCTGACCAATAAAGGAAAGCATACCAAACGCCTTCTTCACTATCCTATCTACCTGCGACTCCACTTTCAAGGAGCTATGAACCTGCACTCCAAGGTCTCTTTGTTCAGCAACACTCCCTAGGATCTTCCCATTAAGTCCTGCTAATATTTGCTTTCCCAAAATGCAGCACCTCGCATTTATCTGAATTAAACTCCATCTGCCACTTCTCAGCCCATTGGCCCAATTGATCGAGATCCCGTTGTAATCTGAGGTAACCTTCTTCGCTGCCCACCATACCTCCAATTTTGGTGTCATCTGCAAACGAACTAACTGTACCTCTTATGTTCACATCCAAATCATTTATGTAAATGATGAAAAGTAGAGGACCCAGCACCGATCCTTGTGGCACTCCA
>NW_025215236.1:50185-52852 GCF_004010195.1 Chiloscyllium plagiosum | reverse complement strand
CGTTTTCACGCAGAGGGTGGTATGTGTATGGAATGAGCTGCCAGAGGAAGTGGTGGAGGCTGGTACAATTGCAACATTTAAGTGGCATCTGGATGGGTGTATGAATAGGAAGGGTTTGGAGGGATATGGGCCGGGTGCTGGCAGATGGGACTAGACTGAGTTGGGATATCTGGGTCGACACGGACGAGTTGGACCGAAGGGTCTGTTTCCGTGCCGTACATCTCTATGACTCTACCTCTGTCATTGGGAAAATGTAAGATTCCATCCCAAAGCCGAGCATTTAGGAATACATAATATGATTAATCAGAGTCAGGACAGTCTTGTGACAAGCCTAACCAATTTTTCGGAATTTCCAGAGCAGGGATGATAACGAGCAAGCAGTGGGTTTGTATTTTCAGAAGGCATTTCATAAGGTACCCCCCCCCCCCTCCCCCACATACACATTAGACAACTTAAGGGGAGACCACAGTGCTGGAGGGAGAGCATTAACATGACAAAGACTTGAAACGTTAGCTCTCTCTCTCTCTCTCTCTGTGATCGCTGCCTGACCCGCTGTGATCGCCAGTCTGTTGTTTTCAACGTGAATGTGGGATTGGTTAACCAACAGAGGACGATATAAGTTGGACTTTAGGGGCTGATTTTCAGGATGGTAACTAAGGATCACAGGGATCAGGGTTGGGGCCACATTTATTCACAAAAATACTAATGACTTGGAGAACGCCAGCGAACGTGCTGTTGCCAAGTTTGAAGAGGATGTTTGGGAGGGCAAGCGGTGAGGCTAGTAGAGGGATATGGACAGGCTTTAGTGGGTTTTGAGAAGATTTGTAGCTCAGGTTGAGGTTCTGGATGTAGGTTTGCTCGCTGAGCTGGAAGGTTCATTTCCAGACGTTTCGTCACCCTACTGGGTAACATCTCCACTGGGCCTCTGGGCAAAGCACTGCTGAAAATTCCTGCTTTCTATTTATATGTTTGGGTTGTTGATGTCATTTCCTGTGGTGAAGTCACTTCCTGTTCCTTTTCTCAGGGGGTCGTAGATGGGGTCCAACTCGATGTGTTTGTTGATATCTACCATCTACCACAGGAAATGACATCACCAACCCAAACATATAAACAGAAAGCAGGAATCATGTACGGTGCTTCGCCTGAGGCCCACTGAAGATGTTACCTAACAGGGTGGCGAAACGTCTGGAAATGAACCTTCCAGCTCAGTGAGGGACAGGTTAAGTGAGGGGGCTGGTGGAATATAATGTAGGGTAACGGCAGGAAGTGGGGAAGAGCTGAATATTATTTAAAGGCAGAAAAACCGCAGAAAGCTACGTGCAGAGGGATTTGGGCAGTCCTCAGGCATAAATCACGGAGAGCTAACATCCAAGTACAACAGGGAATGGGGAAGGTAAATGAAATATGCCATTTTCATTTCAAAGGGAATGGAGTGTAAAAGTAGGAAGGTCCAGCTAAAACTGCACAAGGCACTCTCGTCAGACCACAGCTGGAATACCGTGAACGGTTTTGGGGTCCCGTATCTAAGCAGAGATAGACCGGCCATCGGAGGCAGTCGGCTGATCCTGGGGGTGGAGGGACGGTCTCAGGAGGAGAGGGTTGAGTAGGTCGGGACCAGTACTCATTAAGAAAAACAAGAGGCAGAGGAGATTCTCGTGTGAAACTAGAGAAGTTGTTTCTGCTTGTGGGAGGGTTCTGGTTAAGAACAGCATCATCTCACTGTCAGGAGTCTTCCAGCTCGGACAGTGAGATGATGCGGAGGAATTTCGACTCTCGGATGGCCTGTGGAATCCTTTACCGGGGAAAGCCGGTTGGTTGAGCCTGAAATTGTCTTTGAATCAATTGGATGGGGAAAGTGGGAGTTGAGATCAGTGGCAGAGCAGACTCAGTGGGCTGAATGACCCGACCGCTGTAACTAGAATGGACGCTGTGAAGGTAAGAGATGTGGAATGAGAGAGTGGCTCAGTGGATAGCAATGTTGTCTCTGTGTCAGAGGTCGTAGGGATTTCCAATTTATCATGGTCTCAGTCTGTTAAGAATCCCTTCTCCCAGTCCAAAGGAATTTCTGTTTTAAAAGGAAGCGATGTTGAACAAATTTACGTTTTCTTTACCTGCAGTGCAAGGGTGCTTAGGGGCTGTTCCAATCTGGGAGCACCATAGTACGCTAATACCCCGGCATCCTGCCCAATATCTACTCCTCAATTAACATCACAAACACAAACCTCGATTCAGCTGCTCTCGCTCGAGCGGGAGATCGTCGTTTACCAATTGGGTGCCAATTGCTTCCCCGCCCCACACCCCCACCAAGCAGCTGTGAGGCAGGTGGAGATGGGCGCCAGTGAGGAAAGTGGCCATATAAATGCAAGTAAGATTGGCCTCCTAGACTGTTTGCTGCCCCCTCCCTCAGCTGGGGCTGTGGATGGCTCACTTTCTGGCAAAGCAGACAGAAGGTCTCCCATCCAATCTGGGTCCAATCCCCCGACCCCCATCTAATCTGGGTCCAACCCCTCACCCGCCCCATTACAATCTGGGTCCAATCACCCCAAACCCCCCATCCTGACACCCCACCCCCAATTTGGGTCCAATCCCAACCCTGTCCCCTCAACCTAATCTGGGTCCAATCCCCACCCTGACCCACCACCCAATCTGGGTCCAATCCCCACCCTG
>NW_025215236.1:46968-48719 GCF_004010195.1 Chiloscyllium plagiosum | reverse complement strand
CCAATCCGCTCCCCTCCACCCCCACGAGCACTTGCAGAAGTTGGGTCTTGGGAAGAGATCCTGCCCTGGGAGGACTTGGTGTGGGAAGTGAAAGCCTTTTCTGCTGCCCACGCGACTCCAACAATCTCTTCGCGTTCCCGTTGCCGGGTTAGATAAGGGTCACGCCTCTCTGTCACGTATCAGTGGCCTGACCTTCACCAGTGTGCCAGACTTCAGGAACGCCATCGATAGCTGGAGCTTGGACTATGGGCTGCCATCCAAGTGCAATCAGCCTGCCTTTGGAATGCATTCCCGCAGCAGGCAAGGCCATTCCTCGATGCCATTCCTCTCGGCAAACCGCTTGGTGTGGGAGCCCCGGGATGAGGGGCGTTCCCGTGGGAGCGGGAAGGCAATTGGGCAGTAGGAGTCTTCAGGCCTGGACTCTCGTGCGAGGCTGACCACCAAGTTGGGAGACATCTCAGGCCCCTTTCTCAGGGCAGGGAGGCTACGTGGGTGGGTGTGTGGCGTGAGCTAAAAGCGGGAAGGCAAGTGGGCAGTAGGAGTCTTCAGGCCTGGACTCCCGTGCGAGGCTGACCACCAAGTTGGGAGACATCTCAGGCCCCTTTCTCAGGGCAGGGAGGCTACGTGGGTGGGTGTGTGGCGTGAGCTAAATACTGAGGTGGGGGGGGGGTGGATGGTGAGCGGTCAATCAGGTCGGGAGGGGGTCACGGCTCGGGGTTGTGACATACGGAGGCTGGGAGAGGGTTGGTACGATTGGCAGAGGAGGGAGTGAGGGTGAGGCCTTTCAAGGACACAGCTGAGGCCTGGCCTGTCCCTGTCCTGGACTTGTCACGGCTCAGGGGGCATAGCTTTACCCCTCGCGGAGGGCTCACAACACCACTCCCCTCCCTTCCTCCTTGAGATTGCTCTGGAAGAGCTCTGTCTTGCACTGGACCCTGCCAGCGTCGACATTCGGCCTACCCGTCGACATTCGGCCTACCCGTCCAGGCTCAGGCTGGAGACCCATTCCTTTGTCAGGTTTGTGCAGGGGATGAGGGCGTCGCTGGCTAGGCCGGCATTTATTGCCCCTCCCTTAATTGCCCCACAGGGCAGTTCAGAGTCAACCACACACGTCGCTGTGGGTCTGGAGTCACGTGTAGGCCCAAGACCAGGGAAGGAAGGCCGTTTCCTTCCCTCGGGGGCGTGGGTGGACCAGCTGGGTTTTTCCGACAATCGGCAATCATCATTCGACCATTAATTCCAGATTTTAAAAACTGAATTCAAATTCCACCATCGGGAATTTGAGCATCATTTGAACCCAGCTCCGCAGAACGCGACCGTGCGCTGATATATTGAGAGTTGGGTTCTTCCCCTGGGTCTGGGCCTACACGTGACTCCAGACCGACAGTGACCTGACTGGCTCCAAACTGCCCTCCGGGAGATTGGAGATGGACATCAAACGCTGATCTAGCCAGTGACGCCTGGATCATGGACACCTCATCGAGAAATCACTGCCTCCCCAACACACTCCCTACTGAACGCCAGCAAGGGGCTCAGCAACTCGCGCACAATGTCTGCAGAAAGACGGGCAGAATGTGCATTAGACTCGAGGCGTGCAGCTGGCAGCTGGGCTGCAGGGAATAAATACCCGCAGGCTCCACTAAGTGGAGCCACACGTCCACAAAACTGAGCTGAAGCCGCCGCTGGGGAACCAGCAGGAAGCAGGGAGGGAGGGAGAGGGGAGGGGAGAAGGAGGGGGTGGAGGAGGAGAC
>NW_025215236.1:37515-39923 GCF_004010195.1 Chiloscyllium plagiosum | reverse complement strand
TAGGCTCTTTCAGAAGATCAGGAGGAATGGGATACAGGGAAATTTAGCTGTCTGGATACAGAATTGGCTGGTCGACAGAAGACAGCGAATGTTAGTCAAAGGAAAGTACTCTGCCTGGAAATCAGTGGTGAGTATTGTTCGACAGGTGTCTGTCCTTGGGCATCTATGTTATTTTTATTAATGACTTGATGAGGAGATTGAAGGATGGGTTAGCAAGTTTTCAGATGACACGAAGGATGGAGGTGTCGTTGACAGTATAGAGGACTGTTGTAGGCTGCAGCGTGACATTGACAGGATGCAGAGATGGGCTGAGAGGTGGCAGATGGAGTTCAACCTGGATAAATGTGAAGTGATGCATTTTGGAAGGTCGAACTTGAAAGTTGAGTACAGGATTAAAGCCAGGATTCTTGGCAGTGTGGCGGAACAGAGGGATCTTCCTGTGCAGGTACATAGATCCCTTAAAATGGCCACCCAAGTGGACAGGGTTGTTAAGAAAGCATATGGTATTTTGGCTTTCATCAACAGGGGGATTGAGTTTAAGAGTCGTGAGATCTTGTTGCAGCTCTTTAAAACTTTGGTTAAACCGCATTTGGAATACTGCGTCCAGTTCTGGTCGCCCTATTATAGGAAAGATGTGGATGCTTTGGACAGGGTTCAGAGGAGGTTTACCAAGATGCTGCCTGGAATGGAAGGCTTATCTAACGAAGAGAGATTGATTGAGCTCGGAATTTTTTCATTGGAAAAAAAGAAGGAAGAGAGGGGACCTAATTGAGGTGTACAAGATAATGAGAAGCATAGATAGAGTTGATAGCCAGAGACTTTTTCCCAGGGCAGAAATTGTTAACAGAGGGGTCATAGTTTTAAGCTGTTTGGCGGAAAGTATAAAAGGGACGTCAGAGGTGGGTTCTTTACACAGAGAGTTGTGAGAGCATGGAAAGTGTTGCCAGCAGCACTTATGGAAGCGAGGTCATTGGGGATATTTAAGAGACTGCTGAACATGCATATGGTCACAGACATTTGAGGGTTCATAGATTAGGTTTACCTTACAGGAGGATCAGCATCGTGGGCTGAAGAGCCTGTTCTGTGCTGTACTGTTCTATGTTCTGTGTTGTATGTTGTATGTTGTATGAAGTGTATCTGTAGCTTTCGACCATCTGCACCCTGTACTGACAGATAGTGCTCCCTCAATACCTTAGAAACCATCCCCTCAGTATGTTTATCCTCAAAGCAACTCGACAGAACATTCACGCCCTCAACATCTCAGAAAGCAAACCTGTTGCCCCATTGGACCGAGTTCATCCCCAAACCTATTCTCACTGTGATGACCCACAGCCACGTCCAAGATTGGAGCCCAGGGCCCAGAACATTATTTGAGTCTCTGGATTGATCATAGAATCTCTACGATGTGGAAGCAGGTCATTCGGCCTATCAGGTTCACACTGACCCTCGGCAGAACATCCCATCCCCCTACTCTATTCCTGGATCCCTTCATTTCCTCTGGCAAATCCACCTAGCCTGCACATCTTTGTACAGTGGGAGGGGACTGGCACACCCGGAGGCTGACACATGGGGAATGTGCCAACTCCACACAGATACCCGGGTGGGGTGAGGCAACACTGAGCCCCCGTGACAATCCCACCATCTCATCCCCGTTGATGACCGTTTGATATTTATTCTCGGGGAGTATCTAACTTGTCTAGCCTTTATTTAAGAAAGATTAGGGACAAGGGCAATGTGTCCACAAGCTCAAGATGGCGATGCCGCTCTAAAATGTCTATATCAATTCCAAAAAAGACTTTATTAATAAAAACATCTTTATGTACAAACGTAGTTACTGAAGTTAAATTGATAAGTATCTTTGTAAAGTGCATGTAAATCTTTATCTGTTCTCCCATTACCTCGCTCTCCGAATACAATACCTCACACAGCCTTAAACCTGTTTGTCAACTTTCAGCAGAAGCAGCCTCAGGGCATTGAACACAGACTGAATTACTCAGTGACAATTGAATCAGGTCAGATCAAATTCTCAAGCAAACAGATGGCTGGGGAAATTCAGCAGATCAGGCAGCAATGGTGAAGAGAGAGAGGAACAGTTTGCATTTCAAGTGACCCTTCCTCAAAACGGTCTGCACTGAAGGAACCTTCCCGCAGAAATCACTGGATTGAAAGGTGAAATCTCTCTGTCTCTTTGTCCCTCTCCCTTCAGAGATGCTGCCGGACATGCCTAGCTTCTTCAGCAATCTCTATTGATGTGTCAGGTCTCCAGCGCATCCGTACAAGTCGATTTTAATGTTGAATTCTTAAGCTTGCTCTATTAAAGGGATTGAATTCCTCCGCCATAAAGTGGGGGGGGGGGGGGGTCAGACACCACAGCTATCTGTTTCGTGATGCCTATTGATTGGTTTCAT
>NW_025215236.1:23535-34627 GCF_004010195.1 Chiloscyllium plagiosum | reverse complement strand
TGCTGCACTGTCAGAGAGTCAGTACTGGGGGATTGCCGCGCTGTCAGATAGTCAGTACTGAGGGAGGGCTGCACTGTCAGCGGGTCAGTACAGAGAGAGTGCTGCACTGTCAGATGGTCAGTACCGAGATAGTGCTGCACTGTCAGAGAGTCAGTACTGAGGGAGTGCTGCACTGTCAGAGGGTCAGTACTGAGGGAGTGCTGCACTGTCAGAGGGTCAGTACTGAGGGAGTACCGCACTGCGTGAGCGTCAGTACTGAGGGAGTGCCGCACTGTCAGAGGGTCAGTACTGAGGGATCACCGCACTGTCGGACAGTCAGTAGTGAGGGACTGCTGCATAACCACAGGGCCATCTCTGAGAAGTATGACACTGTCAAAGGGTCAGTACTGAGGGAGCACCACATTGTCAAAGGTTCTGTCCAGAGGGAATGCCACACTGGCAGAGGCTCTGTACTCAGAGAACACTGCACCATCAGAGGGTCAGTACTGAGCGAGCACTACACCGTCAGAGGGTCAGCACTGAGGGAGTGCACACTATCATACACAGTGAGAGTGTCAGTTCTGAGTGAGTGCTATTTCAGAGGGTCAGTACAGAGAGAGTGCTGCACTGTCAGAGGGTCTGTACTGAGGGAATGCTGCACTGTCAGAGAGTCAGTACTGGGGGATTGCCGCGCTGTCAGATAGTCAGTACTGAGGGAGGGCTGCACTGTCAGCGGGTCAGTACAGAGAGAGTGCTGCACTGTCAGATGGTCAGTACCGAGATAGTGCTGCACTGTCAGAGAGTCAGTGCCGAGAGAGTGCTGCATTGTCAAAGAGTCAGTACCGAGAGAGTGCTGCACTGTCAGAGGGTCAGTACTGAGGGAGTGCTGCACTGTCAGAGAATCATTACTGAGGGAGCACCACACTGTCAGAGGGTCAGTCCAGAGGGCAAGCCACACTATCAGCAGATCTGCACTGAGAGAGCACTGTACCATCAGAGGGTTAGTACTGAGGGAGTGCCTCATTGCCAGAGGGTCAGTACTGAGGGAGTGCTGCACTGTCAGAGAGTCAATACAGAGACAGTGCTACACTGTTAGATGGTCAGTACAGAGAAAGTGCTACACTGTCAGATGGTCAGTACTGAAGCACTGCTGGACTGTCAGAGGTGCAGTACCGAGGCAGGGGGTCAGTAACTGAGAGAGTACCACACTGTCAATGGGTCAGTACTGAGGGAGTGCTACACTGTCAATGAGTCAGTACTGCGTGAGTGCTGTACTCTCAGAGTGTCATTTCTGACGGAGTGCTGTACTGTCAGAGGGTTTTCCTGAGATTGGGCCACACAGTCAGAGGGCCAGTACTGAGGGTGCGCTGCACTGTTAGAAGGTCAGAACTGAGGGATTGCCACACTGTCGGAGGGTCAGTATAGGGCCACTTCCACACTGTCAGAGGGTCAATACTAAGGGTGTGCATCACTATCAGAGGATCAGCATGGAGGGAGTGCAGCATTGTCAGAGGATCAGTATGGAGGGAATGTATCAGTATCAGAGGATCAGTATGGAGGGAGTCCTGCATTGTCAGAGGGTCAATATTGAGGGAGTGCAGCATTATCAGAGGGTCTGTATGGAGGGAGTCCAGCATTGTCAAAGGATCAGTATGGATGGCGTGCTGCATTGCTGGAGGGTCAGTACTGAGGGAGTGCTGTGGAGTGAGAGGGTCAGTACTGAGGGAGTGCTGTGGAGTGAGAGGGTCAGTAATGATGAGGTGCACACTCTCTGAGGGTCAGTACTAATGTATCACCGTGCTGTCAGTGTGCCGCACTGTGAGAGGGTTACTACTGAGGGAGCGCTGCACTGTGAAAGGGTTAGAACTGAGGGAGCACCGCGTTGAGAAGGGGTCAGTAATGAGGGAGCGCCGCGCTGTGAGGGGGTCAGTACTGAGGGAGCGCCACGCTGTGAGGGGGTCAGTACTCTGGCACTGCTGCATTGCCAGAGGGTCAGTACTGAGGGAGTGATGTACTGTCAAACGGTCAGTACTGAGGGAGCACTACACGGTCACTGTGTCAGTTCTGAGGGAGTGTTGTTTCAGACGGTCAATACTGAGGGAGTGCTGCACTGCCAAAGGGTCAGTACTGAGGGCGTGCTACACTGCCAAAGGGTCAGTACTGAGGCTTTGCTGGATTATCAGAAGTGCAGGAGTGCTGCAGAGTCAGAGTGTCAATACTGAGGGAATGCTGCACTGTCAGAGGGTCAGGACTGAGAGAGTGCTGCAGAGTCAGAGTGTCAATACTGAGGGAATGCTGCACTGTCAGAGGGTCAGGACTGAGAGAGTGCTGCAGAGTCAGAGTGTCAATACTGAGGGAATGCTGCACTGTCAGAGGGTCAGGACTGAGAGAGTGCTGCAGAGTCAGAGTGTCAATACTGAGGGAATGCTGCACTGTCAGAGGGTCAGGACTGAGAGAGTGCTGCAGAGTCAGAGTGTCAATACTGAGGGAATGCTGCACTGTCAGAGGGTCAGGACTGAGAGAGTGCTGCAGAGTCAGAGTGTCAATACTGAGGGAATGCTGCACTGTCAGAGGGTCAGGACTGAGAGAGTGCTGCAGAGTCAGAGTGTCAATACTGAGGGAATGCTGCACTGTCAGAGGGTCAGGACTGAGAGAGTGCTGCAGAGTCAGAGTGTCAGTACTGAGGGAATGCTGCACTGTCAGAGGGTCAGGACTGAGAGAGTGCTGCAGAGTCAGAGTGTCAATACTGAGGGAATGCTGCACTGTCAGAGGGTCACTCTTCTGAGGGAATGCTGCACAGTCAGAGGTTCATTACTGAGGGAATGCTGCACTGTCAGAGGGTCAGTTCTCTGAGGGAGTGCTACACTGTCAGATTGTCAGTACTGAGGGAGTGCTGCACTGTCAGAGGGTCAGTACTGGGGAAATGCTCATTCTCCAAAGGTCAGTACTAAAGGATCTCCATGCTGTCAGAGGGTCAGTACTGAGGGGTCACTGCACTGTTGGTCAGTCAGTATTGAGGGCCTGCTGCATTGCCAGAATATCTGTACTAAGGAGCGCCACACTGTCAAATGTTTAGTACTGAGGGTGTGCTGCAATGTCAGAGGATCTGTACTGAGAGAGTGCTGCACTGTCAGAGGGTCAGAACTGAGGAAGTTCTGCACTGTCAGAGGGTCAGTTTGAGGCAGGGATGCACTGTCAGAGGGCCAGGATGGAGGAAGCACTGCAAAGTCATAGGGTCAGTATTGAGGGAGTGTCGCACTGTCAGAGGATCAGTTTGAGGGATGGCTGCACTGTCAGAGAGTCAGCACTGTGGGAGTGCCGCACTGTCAGAGGATCAGTACTGTAGAAATGCTGCACTGTCAGAGGGTCACTACTGAGGGAGTGCTGTCCTGTCAGGGGGTCAGTAATGAGGGATTGCCGCAATGTCAGAGGGTCAATATGGGGGCAGTGCTGCACTGTCAGAAGGTCAGAAGTGAGGGAGTTTTTGGTTTGCTCGCTGAGCTGTAGGTTTGATATCCAGACGTTTCATTACCTGGCTAGGTAACATCATCAGTGGCGCGCTCTAAGTGAAGCGAAGCTATTGTCTCCTGCTTTCTATTTACATGTTTGTCCGGGATGGGGTTCCTGGGGTTTGTGGTGATGTCATTTCCTGTTCGTTTTCTGAGGGGTTGGTAGATGGCATCTAGATCTACGTGTTTGTTTATGGCATTGTGGTTGGAGTGCCAGGCCTCTAGGAATTCTCTGGCATGCCTTTGCTTAGACTGTCCCAGGATAGATGTGTTGTACCAGTCGAAATGTTGGCTTTTTTTCATCCGTGTGTAGGACTACGAGGGAGAGAGGGTCGTGTCTTTTTGTGGCTAGCTCATGTTCGTGTATCCTGGTGGCTAACTTTCTTCATGTAGTGTTTATGGCAGTTCTTGAATGGAACTTTGTAGATGACGTTGGTTTTATCCATGGGATGTACTGGGTCTTTTAAGTTTATTAGTTTTTGTCTGAGAGTGTTGGTGGGTTTGTGTGCTACTAGGATTCTGAGGAGTCTGAGTAGTCTGGCTGTTATTTCTGAAACTTCTTTGATGTATGGTAAGGCGGTTAGGGTTTCTGGCTGTGTTTGGTCTGCTTGTCATGGTTTGTTCTTGAGGAATCTGCTCACTGTATTTTTTGAGTATCCGTTCTGAGGGAATGCCACATTGTCAGAAGGTCAGTACTGATGGAGTGCCACACTGTCAGAGGGTCATTACTGAGGAAGCGCTGCACTGTCAGCGCATCAGCCTGGGGGATACTGCATTGCAAGAGAGTCGGTACTGAGTGAGTTCCACACTATCAGATGGGCTGAATGGCCCATCTTGTGGTCTAAGAGGAATATCTGAACTTGTTCAGTACATTTCTGCCTCTGCGTCCTTCATACCCTGCTCAGCAATGATTTCCACGTCCAGATTACAGACACTGTGTTCAAACAGACCGTCTTCATTTGATTATTGAACCTGAAGAGGTTCCACCCTCTTTTCCCAGGGATCGAGTTTTCATTTTGCGTGACTGACCTGCCAGCTCAAAACGATATTTTCATGCTGCAGGGCTGAGGTTTATTCCTCAGCTTCCCTGTGCTCTTCCCAAATGAATCCCACTGCCCCACACATGTGTTCCTTATTTCTGAGCTTCCCAATGCTAATCCACATCCAGAATGACATCCTGCACTCCT
The DNA here is from genome assembly GCF_004010195.1 of Chiloscyllium plagiosum. Classification (NCBI taxonomy): domain Eukaryota; kingdom Metazoa; phylum Chordata; class Chondrichthyes; order Orectolobiformes; family Hemiscylliidae; genus Chiloscyllium; species Chiloscyllium plagiosum. The sequence continues at coordinate 29,952 of NW_025215236.1, read as the reverse complement.
CCAAGTCGTATCGCAGGCTAATTGCCTGGGAGAGAGGAGTGCTAAGGGAGGAAATAAAAATCTGAAAGGAGTTTACTTTGATATTAAGGGTGAATTGATAATGAGAGAAAGAGTGGGTTGTGGATCACAGTGAGAATTTGTGCATGGACCCAGACGCTGTAGTGAATGGATGCAGTTTGTCAATGCTCATTGGGACAGGGTTGATATAAAATCATGGAGATGTTCTGTGATACAATTAAATGAATTTGCATATATATAGAGAGAGAGATGATTCTGAGTGGTCTGGCCTTCTTAAATCTCAAAAGACGGTGGAAATGTATCTCCGTTAACTGAATGAGGTGATGGAGGAAGTAGCAGGTACACTTGCAAACATTTTCAAATCCCCTCTGGCCATAGGAGAGGTGTCATCGGACTAACCATGTTATTCAAGAAGGAGCATGGGATATACCAGGGAGCTATAGGCCAGTCAGGCTAATATCGTGGGTGGGACGTCTGTTGGAAGCAATTTTGGGAGAGAGAATTAATCAACGTTTAAAGAGACTGGAGTTCATGAAGAACAGTCAGAATGGTTCTGTTAAGGGGAGGTCAGGTCTGACCTGGGATTGTACTTTTTACGAGGTGACCAGTTGTGTAAATAAGGGCAATACTTTCCTGTCGTCTGCTTTGAGGTCAGTAAGGCTTTCATCAGGACTCATAAAGGAAACAGATAGTGAACATAAAAACTCAACATCCAAGGAATTTGGCACAGAATGCTGAGTGGCCCAATTAGAAATCTCTGTCCGTTCATGTCTCACTATTGGGGTCTTGCTGATGTAGTTGATAGAAATGATTTAGATTTGAATAGTGCGTGGTGAATCATTGGGTTCATGAATAATATGAAGATTGGTGGGGTGATAAATACTGAGGATTATAGCCTGAGGTTACAGAAGGATGGAGATGGCCTTGTCAGATGGACTGATCAGCGGCAATGGGTGAAGTGCCTGAAGACTGGAGGGTGATTAATGATGTGCCATTATTGAAGCCAGGAACAGCCATTGAACTATGGAGCTCTGAGCCTGATGGTAGTGGTGGGTAAGCTGTTGGAGGGCATTCTGAGGGACAATTTAGATGCATTTGGAAAAGCAAGAATTGATTAGGGATAGTCAGCTTGGCTTTGTTTGTGGAAATGATGTATCCAACTTGATAGAGCTTTTGAAGGGATGACCAAGAAGACAGATAAGAAGGTTTCACATGGGAGATTGCTTAGTTAAGGTTAGATGACATGCCATCCAGGGAGAGAGGACAGCACGGTGCCTCAGTGGTTTGATTCTAACTCCCGGTGACTGTCTGTGTGGAGTTTACACATTCTCTCTGTATCTGTGCGGGTTTCCTCCGGATGCTCCAGTTTCCTCCCACAGTCCAAAGTTGCCATGGGAAATGCAGCATTACAGAGATAGAGTAGAGGTGTGAGTCTGGGTGGGATGCTGTTTAGACAGTCAGTGTGGAGCCAATGGACAGAATGGCTTGCTTCTACACTGTAGGAATTCTAAACTTAATCCAGAGAGACAAGTAATGTTCTGGGGACCTGGGCTCCAATCTTCGACAGAGGTGGATGTGGGTCCTTACAGTCTGACGGTGTTGGAACGCAGTCTGAGATGGCGAGCTGGGCTGCATCCTCAAGTGTTGAGGATGTGAATGTTTTGTGGAGCTACTGTCTGAGGGGTTTTGGGTTTAAACACAACAAAGTGGCGCTTTCTTAGGCATTGAGGGAGCACTTTCTGAGGTACTGAGGGAGAACTATCTGTCGGTATAGAGTGAAGAGGGTAGAAAGGGACAAATGCAATTCCCCGAGGCGCTCTGGTGTTGTAATTTCAAAAGGAAACAACTCCCCATTTCATAACATTCAGATAATTTTAAACAATCAGTGAAAAATAACATCAGCATGTGTCTGAAACATGGTTTGGAGGAACACTTTCATTAATCTATTGTTACTTGTTGCTTGGAGATGCTTTAGAAAAGCAGGCACCCAGATTAATGCTGTCGATGCAAGAGGTGGCAAGATGTGGTTCAAATCCCATCATGGAAAATTTTGAAATTTGGATTAAGTAAAAAGCTGGTCTAATAATGTAATGTCCGTCAATTGTTGTAAAAGCCTATCTGCTTCATTAATGTCCTTTCGGGAAGGAGGTTTGCCATCATACCTGTTCTGGCCGAATGTGACTCCAGACCCCACAATGCAGATAGCTGTTAACTGCTCTCTGGAATGCCTGAGTAGGCCACTCAGTTCAAGGGATAGTTAGGTATAGGCAATAAAAGTAGATCTTACCAGTGACTCTCACATCTCATAACGATTAAAGAAAATTCCTGATTACATTATCGGTTATTCTTCTCATTAGTTTGGGGAGTAGACTGTGGGTTCTGTTATTCCACGGACCAATGTCTCAGATTCACTATTATGAGCTCACATGCCCAGCAACGTTGTGGTCATAACAATAATTTCCAATCCTGAACACATATGAGTCTAACTCTTGTCAAAGTTGGGGCAATTTGAAAAGAATGCTTTCATGAAATGTTGCCAGTCTATTATTGCCCTTGAACTGAGTGGCTTGCTAGATCATTTTCAGAGAACAGGTAAGAGTCCGTGGGCCTGGTTTCACATGTAGACCAGACCTTGCAGGTTTGACTGACATCCTTCCTGAAAGCACGTGAATGAACTGGATGGGTTTTGTTTTCATAATAATCACACCAGCTACAGAGGTGGGATTTGAACCCATATTCCCACAAACTGGTTACATTGCCTTTTAGTTTTACTCATTCAAGGGACATGGGTGTCACTGGATTGGTTACTGTGTTATGCCCGTCCCTAGTTGCTCCTTGAGCTGGGTGTGAGCTGCCTTCTTGAACCGCTGCAGTCCATGTGCTGTCGGTAGACCCACAATGCCCTTGGGGGGGATTTCCAGGATTTTGACCCGGCGACACTGAAGGAACTTCTATGCCATTAAGATTGAATAAAGCAGATCTGTGTTGATAGAAAATTTGGTAAAGAAACTTTCCCCTGTGCAGTTCGATGTTTAGCTTGAAAGATGTAGCACAAAAAATGTTTGAATGACTTGGCGGATATTCAGAATTCAGTTCTGTTCTCCATCAGATCGATGAGATTGAAGCGCTGTCATCCATCTATGAAGATGAATGGTGTGTCATTGATGAGGCTGCCAGGGTATTTTGTATTCGAGTTGTGGATGAATTAGAACACCCCAAATGGACTGTTTGTTTGCAGGTACAGTATGTGCTCCAATTGCTGTCTCGTCTGCTCCACCCTCACCATGCAAAGGCAAAACTGCATCGCAGGCCAGGCTTCTGTTATTTGCTGAGTTCACAAAGTATATTTAATGCTGAGATACACAGCATATAGGTCGCTCAGAGAATCAAAAGTTTGGACATGAAAGTGATGTTAAAGCCTAAGTGACATCCATGGTCACAGCAGGCTTGTTGGGCTGAATCCGGTCCAACTTACGGTTTTAGTCCATTACTACTGACAACAGCTGGTAACAGCGAATGTAGTTATTCAGACCAATCCCCAATTCTCCATTGATTGTATCTGGACACACACCCTACCACACCCCATGACCCCAGTCACATCCATCAAATTGCCTTTCAACCCTTATGTAGTATGAAGCATTAACTGGGCAGTTAGTTAAACGCATGTAGGAGAAAGGAATAGAAGGTTATGGGAAATGGGGAATGATGGAGCAAGGCTGTTTTGAAGCAGGAATATTGACCAGTTAGACCAATTATGATATTGTAAGTTTCATGTGATTCTACGTAAAATTAATCTGTATAATCATCTCTTATGTTCTTTGCTATCCAGGTGATGCTTCCTCCTGAATACCCTTCATCTGCTCCACCCGTCTATCAGTTAAAGTAAGCAATAAGCTTCCTGAAGCTTTTCATCGTGTGTGTGTGTGTGTGTGTGAGAGAGGGTGTGTCTGTGTGTGTGTGAGAGACAGTGCATCTGTGTATGTGTGTGAGAGAGAGTGTGTGCCTGTGTGTATGTGTGTGAGAGAAAGAGATGTGCCTGTGTGCATGTGTGTCTGAGAATGTGCCTGTATGTGTTTGAGAGAGCGTATGTCTGTGTGTGTGTGAGAGAGAGTGTGCCTGTGTGTGTATGTAAATGTGAGAGTGTGCCTGTGTGTGTGAGAGTGTGTTGCGTGTTTGAGGGAGCGTGTGTCTGTGTCTGTATGTGTGTGAGAGAGAGAGTTGTGTCTTTGTGTATGTGTGTATGAGAGTGTGTCTGTGTGTGTGTTTGAGGGAGCGTGTGTCTGTGTGTGTGAGAGAGAGCGTGTGTAAACTAGCCAATCTTATCAGGTTCCCATGAATTTAAAATCCAGCTGCTGTTTCAGGTAAATTGGTCCTTGTGTCTCCAAAGACACAAAAGCTGCAAGAGTGACTTAACTGGGCGAAAGAGAGTGCTGTTCATTCCAGTGGGGATTCATCCAGTAAACCTTCCCCACACACTAACATCCCTCTGGCAATGCAGTGACTAGCCGTGCACACAGTGCACCAGGTACAAACCAATGTAATGTCACCATAGTCTTAGCAGAGCATGGGATAGCTCCTCATTAAAGAGCGGTGTCTCGTGGTGCTTTAATCAGAGGGTCACCATGCCCCAGCTGAGGGGAAAGGTTCGCAGGAGAGTCCTTCAGAGTAACTGTTGCTAGTGTGGTAAGCTAACTGCCCAGCCAACTAAGCTAACTGACCTCAATCCAAGGGCATGCCTGTATAGCCCAATCATAGCCAGCCTGCACCTCAATAGGAGCCAGGAGCCATTCGGGCCCCACTGTGGGAGATTAGAAATGTAGCTTCTGCAGGTGAAGGGTGGGCTGTTGCGGGGGTGGGACATTATACAAACGGTCACGGAATTCTTGTAGCATGTAGCATACTTAAGGCTAAGACTTTAATGAATATAGAGGGTCTTTTAAAGAAAATAGTTTTAAGCTAGGAAATAACTATGAAGGGTTGTAGCTGACCACAAAAGAAGCAGCAGGGGCATTTCACAATAAAGCTTATAGTATGATAAGAGAAACTGGATAAAAGAACAAGCTGTAACAAACAAGGAACAAAGAATGCAGACATACAAGGACAGCAGGATGGCCAGATAAGAAAACAACTAGAGAACAAAACAAATGAGGTGACCAGTTTATGATATGATGAGATTAGACCAGTGAGAAAAGGGAGGTGTGATTCAGCAACTTGCAAACTGAACAAAGAAAGTTTACATGCTTTGTTACGTGCGCATATTTGCTTGATTGCAGAGGCATCCGGTACTTGTAAGGCCATAATAAATTGTTCTTGTTTCCAAGGCTTTGTCTCAGGCTGATTTATGAGTGATTTCTTTTTCTCACAATTGGGGGCATCGTTCCGGGATCCAAAACTCCGAACACTCGACACTCTTGGGACGACAGGGGAGGTGCACCTCGCCGATTTCTTTGCTCTCTGACTTCTTTGTTTGCCGTTCGCGGTTTGGGCGAGTACGATCCGAACTGGGAGACCCTGGAAACAAGTCGGGCTGACGCGGCGGGTTCGGTCGGGCAACTCTTGTGCATAAGACCCTTGTCTGGAAAGGTCTTAAAGGATATATCTGGGCGACCGGGGGCAGCGGTATTTGCTGCAGGAATTGCCGTGGGACGGGACGCACTGAAACGACCAGGAACTCTTTGCACAGACCAAGGTAAGAAAAGAGACTTTTAAGTATTGCCTTGGTGTTAATAGACAATAGACAATAGACAATAGGAGAAAGTGAGGACTGCAGATGCTGGAGATCAGAGCTGAAAATGTGTTGCTGGAAAAGCGCAGCAGGTCAGGCAGCATCCAGGGAACAGGAGAATCGACGTTTCGGGCATAAGCCCTTCTTCAGAGAATAGACAATAGGTGCAGGAGTAGGCCATTCAGCCCTTCGAGCCTGCACCGCCATTCAATATAATCATGGCTGATCATTCCTAATCAGTATCCTGTTCCTGCCTTATCTCCATAACCCTTGATTCCACTATCTTTGAGAGCTCTATCCAACTCTTTCTTAAATGAATCCAGAGCGTGGTCCTCCACTGCCCTCTGGGGCAGAGCATTCCACACAGCCACCACTCTCTGGGTGAAGAAGTTTCTCCTGAGCTCTGTCCTAAATGGTCTACCCCGTATTTTTAAGCTGTGTCCTCTGGTTCGGCACTCACCCATCAGCGGAAACATGTTTCCTGCTGCCAGAGTGTCCAATCCTTTTATAATCTTATATGTCACAATCAGATCCCTTCATAATCTTATACATCAGATCCCCTCTCAATCTTCGAAACTCAAGGGTATACAAGCCCAGTCGCTTCAGTCTTTCAGTGTAAGGTAATCCTGCCATTCCAGGAATTGACCTCGTGAACCTACGCTGCACTCCCTCAA
>NW_025215236.1:14585-21024 GCF_004010195.1 Chiloscyllium plagiosum | reverse complement strand
CTAATTCTTCGTGCATTCATATATAGTATTTTTAATTTGTTACTGCTCTCACCCTTCCCATCAACCCTTATTTCACTCAACCTTACAGCATGCTGCCTTTCCGAGTTTTCTGCCTCATTGATACAGTTGTCTTTCTTGACTTCTCTTGTTCTAACTTTCCCTTCAATTTCCTTTTTAAACATCCAGCTTGTCCCCTCCCCCCACCCCGCTACTTAGTTTAAATGTAGCGGTGTTGCAGTAGAAAACCTGCCTGCCAGAATGCTGGTCCCTAACCTATTAAGGTGCAAGCCGTCTCTCTTGGAGAATTTATGTTTACCACAAAATATACCCCAGTGATCCAAGAACTTAAAACCTTGCTTCCTGCACCAGTCCCCCAACCACACGTTCAAGTCCATTATCTCCCTGTTTCTGGCCACACTAGCCAGAGGAATTGGAAGCAAACCGGAGACAACCACCTTGGACGTCCTGCTTTTCAGCCTTCTTCCTAGTTCTCCGAAGTCTCGCAGTAGTATGTTCCTCCTCTTCTTCCCCACATCATTTGTGCCGACATGTACCACCACCTCTGGCTCTTCACCCTCATCCTTGAGGATTTCCTGCACTCTGTCCGCGATGTCTTTCACTCTAGCACCAGGAAGACAACACACCATCCTTAAATCCCGTCTGCTGCCACAAAAACCCCGGTCAGTTCCTCTCACGATGGAGTCCCCTATTACCACGGCTCTGTGCGATGTCCGACTCTTCCGCTCTGCCTCTGCGACAACTTTTGATTGACAAACTTGACCGCCTTGTGTTCGGGAAGTACGAAAGTACGGGGAATTGGCAAGATATAAAATAAAGCATATATTAATGGAAACAGCCCTTGTCAGAAGGGCTAGTAGCTGAAGGGCTACTGAGGGTACACTTCGTAACTAACTTATGGCCAGACGTCCAGAAAAATATTCAAAAGCTAGAGGAGTCGTTGCAGGAAGCTCAAAGTGTCTGTGAGATACGGTGCCTGTGTGTGTGTGAAAGAGAGAGAGAGAAAAAAAAGAGCTGTACAGCCAGGAGAAAGTTTGACCCTGTGGGATATTGGTAAAATAATGTTTCTTCTGCAGATCTGCAATTCTGCAATTATAATTTCTGATACAAAGTAAATGAACTCACATCAGTGTGTAATTGTTTTAACTAAGAGCTGAGTCAACAAGAATGGAAACTATATGAAGGAAATATATAATTGTTTTTATTTTAGCTAAAATTGTATGCCAGCGTGAAACGTGATTGCAAAACAATGGTAGATATTATGGGCAAACACTGTCCCCTTGACTTGTCCGGACTTGTCCGACCTGCCCAGCTCCTTTTCCACCTATCCACTCCACCCTCTCCTCCCTGACATATCACCTTCATCTCCTCCCCCACTCACCTATTGTACTCTGTGCTACTCTATCCCCACCCCACCCTTCTCGAGCTTATCTCTCCACGCTTCAGGCTCTCTGCCTTTATTCCTGATGAAGGGCTTTTGCCCGAAACGTCGATTTTGCCTGTCCTCGAATGCTGCCTGAACAGCACCACTGATCCAGAAATAGATAAGGTGTTGTAAGAGGATGAAGTCGGCCTGTATAAACAGTTGGTATGAACATCTGTTTCCCACTTGTATGGAGACAGAGGAACAAACCCTAATTAAAGAGGTCATAAATATTAGAGTGGTCTCGGGAGAAGCCCCGATGGAAAGAGTAGATAATGATGAAGAAAGAATATGCCGAACAATGACCTGTAGTGGGATGAGGTCAAACGGCCTTGTGAGGCCAGATATAAGCATTTTGTCACAGACAAGGCCGGATAAGCAGGAGTGGTGGGACCAGTCTTAAGAAAATTACCCTTTCACCTGGGAGGCAACATACCAAACGTGAGTCTCTCTCGTTCCCACAAACCGCCTATCTGTGCCCCGAACTTTCGAGTCCCCAATTACTACTGCTCTGCTCTTCTTCACCCTTCCCTTCTGAGTAACGGGGACAGGCTCCGTGCCAGAGACCTGAGCCCCGTTACTTACCCCTGGTAAGTCATCCCCCCCACAAGTATCCAAAACGGTATACTTGTTCTTGAGGGGAACGGCCGCAGGGGGTCCCTGCACTGGCTGCTTCCTCCCAGTCCCCCTCACTGTAACCCATCTATCTGCCATCTTTGGAGTTACTACTTCCCTATAACTCTGATCTATGACCCCCTCTGCCTCCCGAATGATCCGAAGTTCATCCAACTCCAGCTCCAGTTCCCTAACACTATAAAAGTGATTTATGGAGAACAGTTGAAGGCTCAAAAAGCATATAATTGGTCAGATTAACCGGACGAGTAAGGTGTCTCGTCAGGACCCTGAAGTGGATGTGGAAGAAGGTGGCACCGGACCTCGTTAAGATTAATTAAATTAGCACGGGGAGTTGCCTGTGTAACGATCGATCTGCAATTAACGTTAAAGGGGAATATATTCCGTCCGACAGTCCTTTGGGGAAAATGTTGGGAAATTGGGTACACAACTCCCAGACGCGGGGGAAAGATATGGTTATAATGATAAACTATTGTTGTTTTGTCTGGACCCGAGAAAGCATTAAGGAGTCTTTTTTTTTGGCCCAAATATGGGTCCAATGAGGATTGGCTGTGCCAAGATCTAAACATATACGTCAATTGGAAAGAAACATACAGTCAAGAAGAGTCGGAATATGTGGCTTGCTGGATAGGGGTTGCGAGGGGTAAAATTATATCCCATGAAGGTGGAAGAATCAGGGAAAGAGCAAGAAAAGAATGAACAAGAGAAATCACAAAGGGGTCCCTTAACCTGTTTACCGCCCACATACCCTCCTCTAGAGACATGTCTATCCCGTCTCTACAGCCAGCCTACGGCCCCAGAACCGAAAGCAACTCCAGTAACTGAAAGAGAAACGGGCTCTGAGCTAATAGATGCAGAACCTGGCGGCCCAGAGTCACTCGAGCCACCATACGTAAAGGAGGAGATAAAGGAAAATATAAAATTATGTCCCTTCAGAGAGGTCCCGATTGGGGACAGAGAAATAGGATACGTAAACGCTCCCTTAACTAGTAGTGAAGTTAGGGCTTTTAAGAAGCAAATGAAAAGTCTGATAGAGGATCTAAGGGAAATGGTAATATTGGGAATTAAAGAGGCGGCACCTAGATCACAAAACGTTGTTAAGGCTTTCGAAGTACGACAAGAGAAGGATGAAACCATTCTGCATTTCTTCAAAGGCTCAAGGAGGCCACAAGGAATTATTCAGGAATGGATCCTGATAATCGATAGCACAGCGACACTTAAAGGTCCAGTTTGTAACTCAATCATGGCCGGACATACAAAAGAAATTACAGAAATTAGATGGATGGAGTGAAAGACAGATGGAAGAATTGTTACGTGAGGCACAGAAAGTGCATGTGAAAAGGGAAGACGAGAAGCAGAAACAGAAAGCCAAAATGATGGTGGAAATAACAAAAAGGAGACTGGGATCGGGGGATAACAGGAAGGATAGGGAAGGACACAAAAGACAAAGGTCGGACATCCGGGGAAGGAGGCAACAGGCAGGATGTTACCATTGCGGGAAAGTGTGGCATTTTAAACGGGAATGCCCGGAATTAGCAGAAGAAATGGAAACCGTTTCCCTAATGACCTTCGTTGAGGACTAGGGGAGTCACGGGTTCCTTCCTCCTGAGACCCACCGGAACCTTGATAAATCTAAAGGTGGAACCTGAAGGGGAAGAGGCAGTACTTTTGGTGGACATGGGAGCAGCACGATCATCCTTCAGTTTTAGACATACCGGTGTTAAATTGACTAACAAGAATTGACTAAAAGGCGAAGAATTCTTGGTGCCTATTTTTGAGCCAACCCTCATTAGAGGAAATGATGAGGAAGTGACAGGACAATTACCAACTGTAGAGTTCAGTGATAAGTTCTTTAAAAAAAACTATATTGATGCGCTCGGTTCTTCTTTGTCTGTCCTTAGGAAGAAGGGTCTGTTGACCCCAGACACCTCCACTTCAGTTCGCCGTACATTGAATACAACCGGATGATTGGGTCCTGAGCAAAAGCTGGAAAGATACCAAACTGCAGCCCAGCTGGGAGGGACGTTCCTAATCCGCCTGACTACTGAAACAGCCGTCCGAACTGCTGAAAAAGGGTGGAGTCATCACACCCGTGTTAAGGACCCAGTGGACGCTCCTTCCCCTACGGCAGAGTGGCAAGCACATCCTACAGACAACCGTCTGAAAATCAAGCTGAGTAAAAAGAATGGACTGAGATAAGAGACTATTAAATATTGGTTAAAAACTGTATCCCAAAACAATTGTAAGTGTTGCGTGGACTCCCTCCTCCCTGGTATTTAAAGGGTTAGGGAATAGACAGATAGGGGTTGTGAGCTGAAATGAATGGTCAGCTTTATATTGTCATGATAATATTGGTGCTAGCTGCCAAGGGGGGTGGGAAAAATTATTTTACCGCTTTTTGTCAGAATTATGCTAAACTAAAGGGGCATACCGACTGTTGGGTATGTGCAGAGATCCCACACCATGACGAATCTGGAATTCCTCTCACGGTAATACCACTTACCAAAAGAGCACGATGTACAACAATTTGACTCGGGCTCAAATAATACAAAATGGAGATCTGACAGGGGTAATTATAACTTTGCGGGATGGTTCCCTCGACCAGCCCCGAAAACTCTGGGTGCTATCAATGGTCTTAGAGTTTCCCCACCGAAAGGAGCAGTAAATACCACTTGTTTCTGTAATCAGAATGATACCGCACCGTTCCGATTAGGAAAGTCATCTTGTGTCTACATGAGCCAAGCTACTGCCACGACCATTCCCCGAATATTAAATAGAATATATTGGGTATGCGGTGTGAAGGCCTATCCATTTATTCCCGGGGAAAAATATATTCGCGTGACTGAATGTATAGGAATGCATGCATGTTATGATGTTGATCAAACACTCCCTCAAAGCCAGAAAGGCTGGAGCGGCTGCTGCTACCACGCCCATATAATTCTCCACTTGAGGCTGTTAGAGGGAGCCCCAAAAATACCTCAGAATACACAGGGAGGAAGGCGAGGAACCAAAGGAAATCGCCTCCTCTGGACTTTGATACCTATGTACGGCTCGAGCGGGAGTAGAAATACAAAAGTTGACGGCTTCCCTGGAAGAGCTGTCCAATAATACTGCTGATGCATTGGCCGAAACCCAATCCCAAGTAGCAGCCATTACGACCGAAATGATTGCCACTAGGCTAACGACTCTTCAGAACAGGATGGCTCTAGATTATATTCTGGCAGAGAAAAGTGGTACCTGTGCACTAATTGTAGAGGAATGTTGTACTTACATACCTGAGGTCTCCTCTAACATTCATGAAATCTCCAAACACGTGTGAGACAAAATCGCCAAAATAAAGAAGACCGGGTTTCGGTACCGGAATGAAAAGGGATGGGAGTGGGGGAATTGGGGATTGATTGTTTCAGGAAGGTGGTTAGTGAATCTGGCTATCTATGGATTATTGATATTAGTGAGTCTGGTGGTAGGGTTCAATGTCCTAAAATAGGTAATGAGCCGACTGATGACATCCCTTGGGGAAGGAACCCAAATACATCATCAGATGCTTTCACAATCAGCAGGTAATATGCAACAAAGGGAAAGTCAAAGAATGTTCCTAGAGTTCGAGGGACAAACAGCACAAATGTAAAATGTAAGATTATGAACCTCATTGCCAAAAGGCGTAAGAGGGCAGATTGTAAGAAAATAAATTAAAGGAGACTTAATAAGTGCAGAAACAGCAGTTAGAGAAAAAGAAAAAGGGGGAATTGTGGGAGGTTAGAAATGTAGCTTCTGCAGGTGGGGGGAGTGGGCTGTTGCGGGGGTGGGACATTATACAAACGGTCACGGAATTCTTGTAGCATGTAGCATACTTAAGGCTAAAACTTTAATGAATATAGAGGGTCTTTTAAAGAAAATAGTTTTAAGTAGGAAATAACTATGAAGGGTTGTAGCTGACCACAAAAGAAGCAGCAGGGGCATTTCACAATAAAGCTTATAGTATGATAAGAGAAACTGAATAAAAGAACAAGCTGTAACAAACAAGAAACAAAGAATGTAGACATACAAGGACAGCAGGATGGCCAGACTTCCCCGACACTGGCCTGCTCCACCTTACAGTGAGAACCTGGAGGAGATTTCACTTCTCACTGAGTGGCTGAAATTCCAATCCAAATCAGGCTGTTTCCCTCCGAGACCCAGGGAAGAGTCTCCACCCCCTCTCTCTACACCCTCTCTCTGCCCTCTCTCTCCCCATCTCTCAACCTCTCTCTCCCCACCCACTCTCTCTCGCTCCCCCTCTGTCTCTTCCCCCTCTCTTCCCCTCTCTCTTTCCCCCTCTCTCGCCCCCTCTCTTGCCTCACTCTCCCGTCCTCTCTGTCTCTCCCC
>NW_025215236.1:12777-14263 GCF_004010195.1 Chiloscyllium plagiosum | reverse complement strand
CTACCGTGACAGGGTTGTATGGAGTTGTCCTGAGAGCCGGGCAGTTTGCTACGAACAATGATCTGTTTGAGGTTTGGTGGTTGTTTAAAGATGAGCGGTGGAGGTGTGGGGAAGGTCTTGGTGAGGTGCTTATCCTCATTGATAATGTTTTGCGAAGAACATGGTGTAATGTTTCAGCCCCTGGGAAATACTGAACAACAAAGGGTACCCTGTCGGTTGCAGCCCGTGTCTGTCTCCTGAGGAGGTCATTACGGTTCCTTGCTGTGGCACGGCGGAACTGGCGGTCGATGAGTTGGGCATCGTACTCTGTTCTTGTGAGAGCATCCCTGAGTACTTCCAGGTGATCCAACAGGAAAGATCCCAAACGGATTACGGACTATCGACACCACTAACTGCTGGCTTAAAGTGGAGAGGATCTCCAAGAAGATCACACATATCGACACAGACATCAAGTTTCTACAGGAATGCAGGCAAGCAGGAAAGATCCCAAAGGATTACGGATCACGAACCCACTTAAGTCAACCTCCAACACAGATTACGCAGAGAGACTTTGCCATCGCACCTCTCGTAAACTCCTCAATCATCTCGAGAACCAACCAGCAGGCGCCACAACTTTGAAATTCAGATGGAGTCCACACTCTCAGCCTGCTCTCAGGAAAGAGCAGTACTGTTACGGGACATTGCCAAACAGACAAGGCGACAAAACTACACCATGTACATGCACACCAAGAACAAAAACTGGAGAAACTTGGCATTCTCACCGGTAAAAACAATGACTGCAGATGCTGGAAACCAGATTCTGGATCAGTGGTGCTGGAAGAGCACAGCAATTCAGGCAGCATCTGAGGACAGGCAAAATCGACGTTTCGGGCAAAAGCCCTTCATCAGGAATAAAAAGGCTTTTTATTCCTGATGAAGGGCTTTTGCCCGAAACGTCGATTTTGCCTGTCCTCAGATGCTGCCTGAATTGCTGTGCTCTTCCAGCACCACTGATCCATTCTCACCGGTAGTAGAGAAGCCCGCCCTGGCACCACAGTAGACAACATTATTACTGTGGGGAAGTCTATTATCAACTTATCGGGCCACACCCTTCAACTGGAAGAGATTGAAGTCCTGAGTAGGGGTCTCAACTTCTGCCCCACCACCAAAATGGACCCCGTGGGTCTTGCAGCAGACACGGAGGAGTTCATCAGACGAATGAGACTCCGGGAATTCTTTCAAGGTGCCGGCAGTGATCCCACTGAGCCCACTGATGAACTGGAACAGTCATCACAGGGATCTGTAGAGGATGCCCAGAGGCATGGTACATTGGGGAAACTGAGCAAAGGCTACAACAACGGATGAATGGGCACCGCACAACAATCAACAGACAGGAGGGTTCCCTCCCAGTTGGGGAACACTTCAGTGGTCCAGGACATTCAGCCTCGGACCTTCGGGTGACCATCCTCCAAGGTGGACTTCGGGACAGGCAGCAGAGGAAAGTGGC
>NW_025215236.1:8110-12586 GCF_004010195.1 Chiloscyllium plagiosum | reverse complement strand
GCTCAAAAACTGCATGAATTTATGTAAAACTCTATTATCTCACTTTTTAGATTAGAATCAATCTAAACATCAGGTCATAGACAGAGAACACAGGGGGCCAACACCTTCAACATATTGTCTAGCTAACCTGAGAATGCAACATTTTAAAAAAGGTTTTGTGATTTACACATGAAAGAAGTGAAACTATCACGGTATTCAAACAGATGAAAGACTCAACAGACAATTAATTTTTCAATGTATAATTTCAGTGACATCACACTGTAAATTTTTGCTATAAATTCTGTGTGTTGGGATTGAGCCCTCCACTATCACCTATGAAGGAGCGTCGCTCTGAAAGCTAGTGTGCTTCCAATTAAACCTGTTGGACTTTAATCTGATGTTGTGTGATTTTTAACTTTGGACACCCCAGTCCAACACCGGCATCTCCGAATCCGTATTTTGTGCAATAGCATACCGTGGGGAACCTTATCAAATGCCTTGCTGATGTCCAAATACACCACATCAACCACATCATCCATCTGTTTTGTCACCTTCTCAAAGTACTCAGTAAGGTTAGTGAAGCATGACCTACCTTTCGCAAAACTGTGGTGACTATCCCTAATCAAATTATTCCTTTCCAGATGAAGGATCCTATCTCTTATAACCCTTTCCAACACCATACCCACCACTGAAGTAAGGCTCACTGGTCTATAATTACCAGGGTTGTCTCTACTCCCCTTCTTGAACAAGGGGACAATATTTGCTATCCTCCAGTCTTCTGGCACTATTCCTGTTGACAATGATGACAAAAAGAACAAAGTCAAAGGCTCTGGAATCTCCTGCCTGGCTTCCCAGTGAACCCAAGGATAAATCCCATCAGGCCCATTTATCCCTTATATACCGATAAAACACTTTTGGGTTTTCCTTGATCCTATCTGTCAACGACTTCTCATGTCCCCTCCTGGCTCTTCTTAGTTCTCTATTCAGGTTTTTCCTGGCTAACTTGTAACTCTCGATCGCCCTAACTGAGCCTTCACATCTCACCCTAACATAAGCACCTTCTTCCTCCTGACAAGGCCCCTGCTAGGGGCAGAACTACAACATTCAGAAACACAGCCCCTTCCTCCAGGATTGGGGAGCTGCCCATTTATCAAAGGCCCTTACCCCCATCCCTGTCAGCTCCCACCTCCCTCTTGTTCATCAAAAATCTCTCAAATCAACCTTGAATCTATTCAGTGGCCCAGCCCAGCTCACCGAGAAACGTCATTCCAAAGACAATGGCCATTTGTGTCAAATGGGCGACGCTTACCTTGAAACTGTCCCTCCCAGTTCTTGAAAGCAAACAATCAGTGAGCATCCAGGTTTTTACACGGTTCAATGGGATCACTTCCCAATCTTCCAAACTCCAAAGGGTATAGGCAGACCCTGCCCAACCTCCTCTCATCCAAAAGATCCCTCATGGCAGGAATCGGCCAAGACAACCTTCTGTGATCTGGTTATAACATACAATATGTCTCTCCTTAAGGACACAACACCAGGTTATAGTCCAACAGGTTTAATTCAGGTGGTTGGCAACCACCTGATGAAGGAGCTAGTGCTTCCAATCAAACCTGTTGGACTATAACCTGGTGTTGCCTGATTTTTAACAAAATACGGAGGTATGAGATTGAGGGTGATTTATTTGGATCAGAAATTGGTTAGCTGAATGAAGACGGGATGGTGGTTGATGGGAAATGTTCATCCTGGAGCTGAGTTACCAGTGGTATGGTGCAAGGATCTGTTTTGGGTCCATTGCTGTTGTCATTTTATAAATGATCTGGATGTGGGCGTAGAAGGATGAGTTAGTAAATTTGCAGATGACACTAAGGATGACAGAGTTGTTCTATGCTCCTGAGACAGGTAGCTTACTAACCTATCCCTCTCCTCAAGGACTTCTTCATTTTTAATCTATTTTGAGGCACATCAAACTCCACATCCTCTGGATGTGATTCCTCACTCTGCGGGGCAGTAACTAACACCTGTTTCTCCAGTTCTTTCTCTCTAGTGTAAGATGGTTTCAACATGGTCACATGACATACCCGATAATTTTTTTTCCTATCTGGCATCTGTACTAAATAGTTCACCTGACTCAACTTTTTCTCAGTTTGATAGGGACCACTAAACCTGGCTTTGAAGGGATCTCCTATCACTGTGACAATACTAACATGTCCCTTGGGAAAATGTCCAAGTCTCAGAGTTTTATCTTCCACCTACTTCATTCTATACTGTGCCCTCTTTAAGTGCTGTTTGGCTAACTTACCTACACGATTTAGTTTTCCCTTTACCTCAAATACATAATCTCAGCGTGAGATCTCCGACTTTGGTTCGGTCAATATTTTTAAGGGCCTATCACTTCATGCCTGAATATTAACTCGAAGGAAGTGAACTGAGTAGATTCATTTGGGGCATCTGTAATGGCAAACAATATGAGCAGGATACCTTTATCCCAATCATTTGGATAATCCTGACAGGATGCTCTCAACATGGTCTTCCAGGTCTGATGCCACCTTTCTGAAGATTCAGGATGATACATACTGGATTTAAAGTGCTGTATACCTAAGCTATCCATAACTTCCTTAAACAGTCTAGCAGTAAAATTTGACCCTTGGTCTGGCTGATTCTCTCTGGGTAGTCTATACTATGTGAAGAAAGCTACTAACTCCTCTACTACCCCTTTTAGCCTTCGTACTCCGTAATAGAATTGCCTCCGGAAATCTGGTAGACACATCCATTCTGTTTAACAAGCATTGGTTCCCACTTTTAGTTTTCTGAAGGGGACCTACACAATCAATTATAGCCCATGTGAAAGGCAGAACTTGGCAACAAAGGTGTTAGTTTTATTACCACCTACCCTTTGGCATGTATGTCACATGGGCAAAAGTTAACCACATCCATGTACACCACAGGCCAATAAAAATATTTTTATACCTTAGCCTGAGTCTTTCGTATCCCTAGGTGACCTCCTACAGGTAGTTCATGTGTTACCCATAACACTTCCTGTCTGTATGGTACCAGCAACACAATCTGGTGCACTTTGGCTCATTTCTCCTCTGCACTAACCTGCTGTGGTCTCCATTTCACTCTTAGGATTGTATCTTTAAGATAGTTACCTTCCAGAATATTCTTTGCCTCCTTTTCAGAGTTCACATCCTCATATGCATCTTTTATCATCTTGTCTTACTGCTGCAAGTCTTTCACGACTAAACACTTCTGTCTGACCCTCTGCCTGTTCAGGTTTTGTCATTACATCACCATTATGTCAAACAGGATATCCACTAATTGAACCTGAATTCCTTCATCTTTCTCTTCACTTTTCACTTCATGCTGTGACTTTTGATAACAGGATCTGGTTACTACACAGTCTGGGAAAATACCAGGATACTTCTGTTTAATTCCTCAGTTTCTTGGTTTTCCTTGGTCTTCTCCACAACAAGGGGAGAAGACCAAGGACCCTGCTAAATCATTCCCAAGAGCAAACTGGATTCCTGAAACAGACACTCCCATCGTGACTTCCCTAGTCTTGAGTTGGCACTCCAACCTGACCTTACATAGGGGAATGCTAAATTTCTGTCCATCTATCCCACAGATTACCACACTCTCGGATAACAGATCAGAAAAAGCTCATCTCTTACTATCAGCGACTGGTTGGATCCTGTATGTCTCAAAATTAGAAGTTCTTATCCTTCTCCCCTTCTTCTTTCCAAGTAAACTTTACCCAGAGAGACGAATTCTTTATAGAGATCAGGTACTAACTCTATATCCAGCCCCTGCCCAGGCGGTGCACTCTCCTGCAGCTCCTCAGGTATTCTTGGGGTCTCCTTTACTACCTTCACTAATGGCACGGTGTCTTTCTTTAATGATAGCACTGCCTTTATATGTCCCACCTTCTGGCAGTGAAAAAACCCTTTTCCTAGTGCCCTTCTGAAACTACCGGCAGTGTAATTTTCTTGGTCCAACTCCATTACAGGAGGCCTTTCACCTTCTGTACCCCTTCTTGGTCTTCTTTAACCTGCGGTAAAATCCATTCTCCATTCTTGGTTTCGTAGTGTAGGATCTCCCCTTCTCCCAACTTCTATCCCTCATAGGATGGAATTCTGGCCAGAAGCTTGTCTGCTTGTTTACTCATCTGCTAATTCTGCTGCCCTTCTTGCTGCCTGATATTGCTGTTCCTCCACATGAATTCTTACCACCTCTGGAAAAAAGTTTTTAAACTCCTCCAGCAAAATAATCTCTCATAGAGCCTCAAACATCTTACCTATTTTTCAAGCACACACCCATTGATGAAATAATGATTATGTTTAATTCTTTCAAACTCAACGTTAAGTCTGACCTGGCTCCTTCTTTATGTTTCTGAACAGTTGTCTATATGGTTCTGATTCTGGATCAGTGGTGCTGGAAGAGCACAGCAATTCAGGCAGCATCCGAGGACAGGCAAAATCGACATTTCGGGCAAAAGCC
>NW_025215236.1:3081-5018 GCF_004010195.1 Chiloscyllium plagiosum | reverse complement strand
AGTGGCCATGATGGGGGCGGAAGTGACATCATCAATCAGCGTGGGGGTGGTAGCTGCATCAGCCGCATGGCTAATGGTGTTTCCGAGGCCAGGGGAATCTTCTGGAATGTTTGAGGAGCGCTGGTTATGGAGGTGGGTGGATAAAAGTTTGTTGTACTTACAGTTTTTGATGTTTGAGATGGAATTGAAATACTGTTTGTTGAGAGTATGAATTCTCCTGAGGATGTAGTACAGAGTGGGTCCTTTGTAATTCTGAGAGAGTGTGGCCCTCAGCTGAGGCAGGGCTGACTGTAGAGAGGTTAGGTGCCGGCGCATTGCTGCGAGCGTGGAGCGGAGGATCTTAAAGGAGAACTGTTGCTGGTGTTTTTGAATCTGTAATCTGTACTGTTTGTCCTGTTCGGGTCTGAACTCTGCTGGTTTAAAGGTGGTCCAGAGTCCGTGTGGGGTGAGTTGGTTATGGAGGCAGGCACTGAGGAAGCAAATGTGGCTGTAGTAGCGAGTTTGTTTCAGGACATGGTTGAAGAGCTTCAGGGCAGAGGAAATGGCCTGGGAGTTGCAGTGGGAGAGAGACTCCCTAAGATTCTTGTAGAGAGAGGAGGAAAACTTCTTCAAGGCAGGCATCCTTGCAAGAGGATTCGCAGTAGGGTTAAAATCAACGAGGTAAAAACAATGACTGCAGATGCTGGAAACCAGATTCTGGATCAATGGTGCTGGAAGAGCACAGCAATTCAGGCAGCATCCGAGACATATATGGTTCTGGTACTAATTCATAAGCACTTAAATAGCTTGTTTAACCTTTTCATAATCTCTTGACCCCTCATCCGACAGTGCAGCAAATACCTCACTAGCTCTGCCTACAAGTTTAGTCTGAACTAGCATTACCCAGAAATCCTCGGACCACTCCATCTGCTGAGCCAATTTTTCAAATGAAATAAAGAAGGTGTGAACATTTTTTCATCGAAATGTGGCAAAATGTTGACATATTTATTTCTATATCACTATCTTCTCTTTTAATCTCCATCCTGTTAACTTGACTTTGCTAAGTCATAACTTCTCAAGTTCAAATTCTCTCTCTTTCTCTCTCCTACTCTTCTCTCTCTCTTTGCTCAGCTAAGAACCTTCTCTCTCTCTCTCTTTTTCCTCTCTCTCCCCCTTTGTTGGAGAGTGTTGAACAAGAATTGGTTATACAGCTTTGTATCTGACCGAGAAAGGGATTCACAGCAAACCTTCCTCACATTCCATTACAATCTGCTGAAAATAACTGGCAATGTATCATTTGACCTACTCATTGTTGGCTGTACAATCATACTGATTTTCTGATACAAGAAAACCCCTCTGGACAATAATGTTTAATAATTTCTTATCAGTGTTGTGGTCCTGTTCGCCGAGCTGGGAATTTGTGTTGCAGACGTTTCGTCCCCTGTCTAGGTGACATCCTCAGTGCTTGGGAGCCTCCTGTGAAGCGCTTCTGTGTTGTTTCCTCCGGCATTTATAGTGGTTTGTCTCTACTGTTTCCAGTTGTCAGTTCCAGCTGTCCGTTGCAGTGGTCGGTATATTGGGTCCAGGTCGATGTGTTTGTTGATAGAATCTGTGGATGAGTGCCATGCCTCTAGGAATTCCCTCGCTGTTCTCTGTTTGGCTTGTCCTATAATAGTAGTGTTGTCCCAGTCGAACTCATATTGCTTGTCCTCTGCGTGTGTGGCTACTAAGGACAGCTGGTCGTGTTGTTTTGTGGCTAGTTGATGTTCATGGATGCGGATCGTTAGCTGTCTTCCCGTTTGTCCTATGTAGTGTTTTGTACAGTCCTTGCATGGTATTTTGTACACTACATTAGTTTTGCTCATGCTGGGTATCGGGTTCTTTGTCCTGGTGAGTTGTTGTCTGAGAGTGGCTGTTGGTTTGTGTGCCGTTATGAGTCCTAGTGGTCGCAGTAGTCT
>NW_025215236.1:0-2825 GCF_004010195.1 Chiloscyllium plagiosum | reverse complement strand
GACCAGCTATCCTTAGTAGCCACACACGCAGATTACAAGCAACATGAGTTCGACTGGGACAACACTACTATTTATAGGACAAGCCAAACAGAGAACAGCCAGGGAATTCCTAGAGGCATGGCACTCATCCACAGATTCAATCAATAAGCACATCAACCTGGACCCAATATACCGACCACTGCAACGGACAGCTGTAACTGACAACCGGAAGCAGCAGAGACAAACCACTACAAAATGCCAGAGGAAACATCACAGAAGCGCTTCACAGGAGGCTCCCAAGCACTGACGATGTCACCTAGACAGGGGACGAAACGTCTGCAACACAAATTCCCAGCTCGGCGAACAGAACCAGAACAACAACAAGCACCCGAGCTACAAATCTTCTCACAAACTTTGAATTTCTTATCATTTTAACCAGAAGCACCACGTTTTTGTTTAATTCTTCCTACAAACATTATTCACATTTCACCACATTATATTTCCTCTGCCAATGCTTTAAATATACCTCACCTCATACAGACAGCAAAGTAGATGATATGGGATGTGGCAAAACTCTGTAACACTGAGTATCCTCATGTTGCCATGTGATAATATCTAGTAAGAAAACAGCCCTCTGTCAGAGACAAAACCTCCCTCGGCCTGGAAGTTTGGACTGGACAGGGAACAGGAATTTTAATCTGTCACTAAGTTAGTTTGATAATCTCTGCTGCACATGGACATCTCTCCACTTTATTTCACTTATAGGAGTGACACGGTGGCTTAGTGCACTGCTGCCTCACAGCACCAGGGTCCCAGGTTCAATTCCAGCCTCGGGTGACTGTCTATGTGGAGTTTGCACATTCTCCCTGTGTCCGTGCGGGTTTCCTTCGGGTGCTCCGGTTTCCTTCCATAATCCAAAAAATGTGCAGGTCGGGTGAATTGGCCATGGGAAATTGCTGGTAGTGTTCCAGGATGTGTAGGTTAGGTGCATAAGTCAGGGATAAATATAGGGTAGGGGAATGTGTCTGGGCGGATTACTCTTCGCAGGGTCAGTGTGGACTTGTTGGGCTGAAGGCCCTGTTTCCACACTGTAGGGATTCTATACAATTCCTTGTCCACTCAGAGAAATTGTCGATACCTGTTTCCAAACTCTTTGCTTGTCTCCACAACTTTTTCTCCCAGAGCGTGAACCTGGAGACATTACATCATTCCCTTCATTGATATCAATTGTCAATGGCTGTGATTTTAGCAATGACTGACTCTCCCATTAGTATATGCTCACCAAGCTGGAAATTGCCCTGATAACTGTCCCCCAAGCCAATCCTATATCCCCCAAGTCCCAGCAAACTGTTAGACTCAGTATGTACCCTGCCCGAATGTTACAATATTATAACATACTGTCAGAGGACTGTTAGAGATAAGGATGGTGAGATACAAAGAGAGGCGCACATAGATAAGCAGACAGGGAGAGAGCGACTGAAGGAGATGGAATCGACAGACAGGGAATGAGAGTGTGACGATACTGCCCCTTTAACAAGGTTATGTAGTCATTGGCTTTTTTCAAAAGGGGTCATAAAGGCCGAGGTTTCAATATGTCTGGAAGTATTACTTAAAAAGGCTTTTATTAAAAGAAAACACTTGTACAATGAAAGGGGAGAGGCCAGTCCTCCCAGTTCAAGGTTAGGCTCTGGTTTTGTTTTAGACAGCAGTCTGTTTAAAGCTGCTGGTCAAGAAAGCAGCTGGAGGAGAAGGTTCCCTGATTCAACAGAAGTTTTCTGGCTAACTCTGTGTCTCTGCAATATCTCTCCTGTAAGAACCTGTGTTTGAATTGAGCTTTTTACCAACGGATGTATTCATGGATTGTTGCAGGAAATCAGAACAGTTTTTTGTTAAACTGATTTTCATGTCAATTGAGTTTTGAAAGAGTTCTGTTATTCTAAATCTGGTTTTCTTTTGTTCATGTGTAAATCCGAGTGGTTTGACCAGCTGCATCGCTCCTGGAATGTTCACCTTACATCTGCTCAAACATTAGAAAAGTTGGTCCTCGACAACCTTCTTATAATGTTTTCAGGGAATCTGGTTTAGTCCATAGGGAGAACGGTGAGAGCTCACTGAGCTGAATAGCTCCCTGAATTCCATCACAACATTCAGATTCAAATACAGTGCAATTTTCCAACTTTTTCAGGTTGTTAAACATAAGTGTAACTCAACAATTCTAAGAACCACACTGACTCTTAAACACTCACTAATGAAATGAAAGCCCAGGTTCTCTGGCCATACACCCATTTTAACATCGATGCCATTCGATTCATACTGCCTCTCCTCAGAAATGAGTCACTGCACCTTTATCAGTGTTTCAGTGAGCTACTCCGTGTCTATCCATTTCACCAGCCTGCCAAGATCACCCTGAATCTGTTCACTTCACACCAGTCCAGGTATCCTTGTAACCAGGCCAGGGAAACAGAGCAGCCACAGCAAGCCATTCACAAGTCAAATGCTAGACTAGTCTTCACTGTGAGAGAATTGGCGTTCAGAAGTAGGGATGTCTTACTGCAGTGATACAGGGGCTTTGGTGAGACCAGACAAGGACTGTGTGCAGTTTGGGTCTCTCTACCTAAAGGGAGATGGCCTTGCCATTGAGGGACAGCAGCAGAGGGTCACTAGGGATGGTGATGGCAGGACGGTCCTATGAGGAGATATTGGTTCATCTGGGTCTGTATTCAGAAGAATGAGAGGGAAATATGAATGAAACATATCCAATTCTCACAGGGCTGCACAGATGGGATGCAGGGAGGATGTTTCTCCTGGTAGGGGTGTCTTGAAGGAGAAAGTGAGGGCTGCAGATG
>NW_025215235.1:71753-75667 GCF_004010195.1 Chiloscyllium plagiosum | reverse complement strand
TTCAGTGTTTATTTTTAAAAGCATAGAGTAGAAAGGTAGGGAGGCTGGTGGGTCTTCTCATA
The DNA here is from genome assembly GCF_004010195.1 of Chiloscyllium plagiosum. Lineage (NCBI taxonomy): Eukaryota > Metazoa > Chordata > Chondrichthyes > Orectolobiformes > Hemiscylliidae > Chiloscyllium > Chiloscyllium plagiosum. Next base: position 75,605 of record NW_025215235.1, on the reverse strand, counting down.
CTTCTCCATAACAGATGGAAATACTGAACGGTCTCCTCATGCATCCCGGAGATGGGACTGAGAGCTTGATTGGTCTTCTCTTGTTCCCTACAACAGACACGTGTCTAAATTACCTCTTCCTTTTTCATGAAAGAAGTCTCAGATAGTTTTTATCCTTACCCAATTCCCTTGCAATAGGGTCGGTGAGTCTGAATGGCCTCCTGTTATCCCAGCGTAACAATCTCCAGTCACTGTGTGACCTCTTCCAGTTCCTATGTTACAGACCTGAGGAGGCTGAATGGACTGATCCTGTTGCTGTTTAACAGGATACTGGTGCAGCATGGCCTACTGTTATAGGCTCGAGTGGCTGATTGGCCTCCTTCTGTAAATGTTTATCAGGCTCCAGGGACTGAATAGCCTCGTCCATGTTTTGGTGTAACAGGTTTGAAGGCCTGGATATCCTCATGTTGTTCCTGTGTATCAGGCTGGAGAACGGAATGGATTCCTCCTCTATCTGTGTAATTTACTTCACTTGTTGACTCCTTCTGCCATCTATGTTGCAATAAGATCATCCTTTATTTTTGTAAACTCCAATGGCGACTGCGTCAACCTGATCATCCTTTCGTTATAAGCTAATACCTTCATTGCAGGAATCAGTTGAGGGAACTATCTCTGAGCGGCTTCCAATATAACAACATCCTTTCTTCATTGAAGAGATTAAATCTGTACACATTACTCCAGATGTGATCTCACTAAGACCCTGTACAGCAGCAGCAACACTTTACCAGCCTGCTGTAAAGTTCCCACCCAGGTTATAGCTGTCTCAGCTCTTTGGGGGAATACAGAGCATTGTTGGAAGATCATTGTCCTTCTTTACTCCATCAGCATAACTGGAGATCTGGAGAAATTAACGTTTGAGATCATAAATGATGTGGCAAGATGATCTTTGTCATTAACCTCCCCAGAGCCCACATCGCTCAGATTCCACAGAATCTAGTAAGGTGGAGCGCAAAAACAGCAAGGAGGAGCAAACATTGATGGGGGTTATATATCAAAGTGAAAGCTGCAGTACAAATGCTGGACATGTTATAAAACAGGAAATGATATGTACACGTTTGTGGGCACTGCAGTAATAATATATGTTTAAATTATATCTAAACTGTGTTAACCCAATTGACTGCTAATGCTGGGAAAATGGATCTCATGGCCAAATATGAGATGGTTTACATGAACATTATGTCGAGCACTGAGCTCGAGATCAGGTTATTTAGGAATTGGTGTTGAGTGATCAGAAGAGCTGCTTGAAACTTTTGCTGGAAAGGACCTTTTGGGAACAGTGACTGCAATGTATTGGTTTTCTTTTATGCTGTTTGAGTACACGACAGTTTTTGTTTTATTTGTAAAGTAACTGTTATAAATCTGAGTCATACAGCCATGAAGGTGTGAGGAGAAAGTGGGGACTACAGATGCTGGAGATCAGAGTCGAAGACTGTGGTGCTGGAAAGTCACAGTCAGGCAGCATACTCAGAGCAGATAAATCGATATTTCGGGCATAGGCCCTGCATCAGCAATGAAGCTTATGGGCCAAGGGGGCCGAAAGATAAATGAGAAGGGGGTGCGGCAGGGGGACGGTTAGTAGGGATTGCGATAGGTAGATGAAGGTGGGGTTGAAAGTAATAGGTAATGAAGGGAGACAGAACGCCTCATCTACTGCATCCATTAAACCCAATGTGGTCTTCTCTAGATTGGCGAGGCAGGAAGTCAACTTGTAGATCATTTCAGGGAATACCTCTGGGACAACCACATTGAACAATTCCATCGCCTTGTGGCTGAGCACTTTAACTCCCCTTCCCACTCTGCCAAGGACATGAGGGACCTCGGCCTGCTCCATCACCAAATCCGAGCCACCAGAAGCCTGGAGGAAGAAAGCCTCCTCTTCTGCCTTGGGACCCTCCAACCACAGGGGATGATAGTGGATTTCACCATTTCCCCTTTTCCCCTAATCCCACCTTATCTTACTCCAACCTTCCAAGTCAGCACCTCCCTTTTGAATGATCCTATGTGTCCACCTTCCTTCCTATCAAGCTGGTCCACCCTGCTCTCCGACTAATACTTTCATCCCCACCTTCATCTCGCTATTAGATGAACGGAGGCAGCTTAGAAAAATGCCAAGTGTTGCAGTAAGTGGATTCAGTGAAATGTCGGACCCAGCAAAGGATGACCAAGAAACTGAGAAGAAAATGAAAAAGAGAAAAAGCATGGAAACGAATGAAAAACATAAAGACTGCTAAAAAGCGTCTATCAATGTATGAAAACAAATAAAAACAAGGTCAAATGTGGAACAGTTGGTGCGCGTTCAGGATAATTTATTGCAGAGAAAAAAAAAATCGCAGGGAAAAGAAACAGTTTTGTTGCGTCAATCTTCATGGAAGAATGTCCAGAAATTCTTCCAGAAATACCAAGTAACCATGGGACTTGTGTAAGTAAAGTCTAAGTTCATTCTTATCAGTGTTGAGGTTAACTTTGGAAAACTGGATTGAGAATTTATAAATCTGACAGATCACATGTACTGCCTACAAAAATTTCAGGAGGAAGCACCAATAAGCATGTTGATTGCATCGCGGATTTTCACTTTATTTTCCGACACATTCCCGAAAGGCATTTAGCCAATCTGGATAAGGCAAAGGTTATAAATATTATCCAACAGTTTAAGAAAGGATAAAGGTGAAGAGTGGTGAACTACAGACCACTTATTTTCTCATCCACAGTCGGGTATCTGTTGGACTCGATTACAAAGAACTTGCTACTAGATATATAGAAGGTAATAACATAACTGGGGAGTGTGAGAATGTACCGATGAAAGGAAAACCAGAAGTGGCAAACATATTTTTTGGAATGGTTTGAAGATTATTCTTGTGGACATAGGCAGTGAAGAACCAATTGATAACTTATAGTTGGATATTCATGGGCTTTTTATTTTCCAAAAACTCACACAGTAAGCTCATAAGAAAAGTTAAAGCGAGAGGTATTGGGAAGAATATATACAAATGGGAAAGTAAAAATTAGGTTTATATTCATGTGAATGTAATTGGAATATAGAGGATGTCGTGTACGAGTTGCATCGAGTGTTCATGAGACTAAATTTAGAATATTGTGTATCGTTCGGAGTCCCAATCTCACAAAGAATATATTGAGTGCAGAGGAGCTTCAGAAGGTATTATCAAGACTAATCCCTAAAGTGGCAAGATTGTCTGATGTGGAAACTCAGTCTGTGATCTCAAGTTTCAAAAATTGAGAGGTAATTGCAGTGAAACTTAGAAACATAAAGGGGATTGAAGAACAGAGGGACATGGAGAAGTACAAGTAGGCGGGATCAGGAAGAATCCCACGATATTCTACACGGACAAGTAGAACAGAATAATCAGCAAACAGTTAGTGTCCATTAGAAACCAAAGGGGCAATCTATGTGTCAAGCTGGAGAACATTGATGGATTGTTACATGAGACCTTCACATCTATTTTACTTGGGAGAAGGAGGATGCAGATACAGAATTCAAGAAGATGGACGGGGAAGCTCTTGAACAGATGAATGTAAAATACGAGCAGGGATTTCAGGTTTGTTCTTTATATATTTGGACCAATATCCATGTCTGAATGAGTTGTATCACAGGCGGCTATTGGGGTCAAGGGAGGAAAGACCCTGACTGAATATTTTAATTAGAATCTGACCATGGGGAGGTGCCAGAGAACTGGAGCGCTGCTAATACGATTCCTCTTCACAGTAAGAGTGGGAGAGATAGACTAGGGAACTATAGACGAGCGAGTATTAGATCCTGTTAAGGAAACTACTGGAGAAAATAGGGAAGGAGAAAAT
>NW_025215235.1:63989-71200 GCF_004010195.1 Chiloscyllium plagiosum | reverse complement strand
CCTGGGATGGAGCATATCAGCTATGGAGAGAGGCTGGCTAAGCTCGGGTTGTTTAGATTGGAGCAGAGAAAGCTGAAGGGTCAGTGATTCAGAAGGATAAGATTATGAGCGACACGGACAGGGTGGATAGATACCAACTGTTCCTTTTAGTCAGAGGGTCAAGAACAAAGGAGCACACTTTTAAAGCGAAAGGTTTGAGGTTCAGAGAGGATATGAATATTTTTTTCACCTGGAGGGTGTTGGGTTCTGGGATTACATCCTGAGAGGGGAATTAGCATGGATAATCTCACAATCATTAAAAAGTACTTGGATAAGCAGCTGCAAGTGTCATATCATTCCAGGCTATGGGCCTGCTGTAGGAAAGTGAGACTAATATAGATCGTGCTGTACTTCTGTCAGCACAAAGTCTATGCTCCTGGGAGTGAATGGTGTGGATGGTCAATTATTGAGTTTAAGGCAGGAATTGATGAGTTTCTGAAGAGTATATTCACAAGGGTTATAAGAATGAACTGTAATAACTTGTTAAATTATGTCAATGTGAGAAATATGAGAAAACAAGTGCAGTTTCCTTACAGTTTGAAACCAGAGAATGCTGAATGGGGAACAGGAAAATGGCAGAACTATGAAGACACTACTTCAGTTCTGTCTTCACAGAACTTTCTAACAATACAAGGAAAACCAAGTCTGGTGTGGGAAAATGATAGAGTATATGGAACATAGAACATAGTAAGTAAATAGTTTAGGAGAAATTATTGGGGCTGAAAGAAATAGTCATAGACAACACTAACATAGATTTATGAAATGGGAATTCTGTTTGAGAAACAGACTGAGAGACAAACGAACGAGAAGCAATGGATGTAAAACATGTGGATTTTTAGAAAAACTTTGGTAAAGCTCCAAGCCCAGATTTCAAAATCAAACTGCGGGACATCTGCGGGTGTGGGACATCTCCGCCTGGCTTGAAAGGTTGTTGGAGCGGGAGGGGGAGGATCCAGTTGTTGTGGTCCATGTTGGGACTAACAACATAGGCAAAGCTAGGGTGGAGGACCTGTTTGGGGATAATCAAGCACGAGGAAGGAATTTGAAGTACAGGTCCTCAAAGGTCATAATCTCCGGATTACTGACGAGCCATGTGCCAATTGGCATAGGGAGAAGAAAATTAGGGAAGTAAACACGTGGCTAAGGGATTTGTGTGGGAAAGAGGGATTCCATTTCTTGGGGCATTGGCATCAATTTTAGAACCAGAGGGATCTGTACCGTTGGGACGGTCTCCACCTGAACCGATCAGGTACCAATGTTCTAGCGAAGAGGATAAATAGGGTGGTCAGTAGGACTTTAAACTTCTGAGTTGGGGTGGAAGGGCAAGTGAAAGCGACAGGGAGCTTGGAGTTAATGGAAAGATATGCAGCAGGATCGCATGTGTGCAGGTTGATTTAAGCTTGAGGCAGACTAGGAATACAGCAAAAAGGAAGGATAACTTAAGACATCTTATGACTTCCAATATCTCTAACGATAAGAAAGTTAGCATTAGAGCACTTTACCTGAATGCTTGTAGCATTCGTAACAAAGTAGATGAACTAATGGCACAGATCATCGTGAATGATTATGATGTGGTAGGCATCACAGAGACGTGTTTGCAGGGGTTCAGGACTGGCAGTTGAACATCCAAGGATTTACAACTTATCGAAAAAACAGGGAGGTGGGCAGAGGAGGCGGGGTTGCCTTGTTAGTTAAGAATAAAATTAAATCTATGGCACTGAATGACAAAGGGTCGGATGATGTGGAGTCTGTGTGGGTGGAAGTCATGAACCACAAAGGCAAAAAACCATCGTGGGAGTTATGTCCAAACCTCCTTACAGTGGTCAGGACCAGGGGCGCAACATGTACCGGGAAATAGAGAAGGCATGTCAGAAAGGCAATTTAGGGAAGGAAACTGCCATCCTTACCTGGTCTGGTCTACATGTGACTCCAGACCCACAGCAATGTGGTTGACTCTTAACTGCCCTCCAGGCAATTAGGGATGGGCAATAAAAGCTGGCCTAGCCAGTACACTCTCATCCTGTGAATCAATTTAAAAAATACTATGTGAGGCTTGCACCTTCACTTGTTCCTGGCCTGTTTGAGAGTGGAGAAAGTGAGGACTGCAGATGCTGGAGATCAGAGCTGAAAATGTGTTGATGTAAAAGCGCAGCAGGTCAGGCAGCATCCAAGGAGCAGGAGAAGCGACGTTTCGGGCATGAGCCCTTCTTCAGGAATGAGGAAAGTATGTACAGCATGCTAAGATAAAAGGTAGGGACGAGGGGCTTGGGGGAGGGGCTTTGGAAATGCGATAGGTGGAGGGAGGTCAAGATGAGGGTGATAGGGGGAGCGGAGAGGTTACTGAGAAGATTGCAGGTTAAGAAGGCGGTGCTGAGCTCGAGGGATTTGACTGAGACAAGATGGGGGGAGGGGAAATGAGGAAACTGGAGAAATCTGAGTTCATCCCTTGTGGTTGGAGGGTTCGGAGGCGGAAGATGAGGCACTCTTCCTCCAGCCGTCGTGTTGCTATGGTCTGGCGATGCAGGAGTCCAAGGGCCTGCATGTCCTTGGTGCAGTGGGAGGCGGAAAATAAAGATAGAAAAAAGGAAGGAAGGATCAAATATGAAGGTAGGTTAGCCAGTAATGTCAGAAATGATAGGAAAAGTTTCTTTCAATATATAAGAAACAAACGACAGGCAAAAGTAGACATTGGACCACTTCAAACTGATGCTGGAAGGCTAGTGATGGGAGATAAGGAAATAGCTGTAAAACATAAAAAAGTACTTTGCGTCAGTCTTCACAGTAGAAGACATGATGAATATCCTAACAATTAAAGGGAGTCTGGGGGCTGAGTTGAGTATGGTTGCCATGACATAAGGGAAAGTGCTAGAAAAGCTAAAAGGTCTTAAAATTGATAAATCTCCTGGCCCCGATGGGCTACATCCTAGAGTTCTGAGAGAGGAGGCTGAGGAAATAGTGGAGGCGTTGGTTGAGATCTTTCAAAAGTCACTGGAGGCAGGGAAAGTCCCAGATGATTGGAAGATCGCTGTTGTAACCCCCCCTTGTTCAAGAAAAGATCAAGACAAAAGATGGAAAATTCTAGGCCAATTAGCCTAACTTCGGTTGTTGGTAAAATTCCAGAATCCATCGTTAAGGATGAGGTTTCTAAATTCTTGGAAGGGCAGGGTCGGACTAGAAGAACTCAACATGGATTTAGTAAGGGGAGGTCATGTCTGACCAACCTGTTAGAATTCTTTGAAGAGGTGACAAGTAGGTTAGACCAGGAAAACCCAGTGGATGTGGTCTATCGAGACTTCCAAAAGGACTTTGATAAGGTGCATCACGGGAGACTGCTGAGCAAGGTGAGTGTCCATGGTGTTAGAGGTGAACTACTGGTATGGATTGAGGATTGGCTGTCTGACAGAAGGCAGAGAGTTGGGATAAAAGGTTCTTTTTAGGAATGGCAGCTGGTAACAACTGGTGTCCCGCAGGGTTCAGTGTTGGGGCCGCAGCTGTTCACGTTATATATTAATGATCTGGATGAGGGGACTGGAGCATTCTAGCGAAGTTTGCTGATGATACGAAGTTAGGTGGACAGGCAGGTAGTACTGAGGAAGTGGGGAGGCTGCAGAAGGATCTAGACAGTTTGGGACAGTGGTCCAGAAAATGGCTGCTGAAATTCAATGTGAGCAAATGCGAGGTCTTGCACTTTGAAAAAAAGAAAATAAGCATGGACTACGTTGTAAACGGTGAGAAAATTCATAAAGCCAAAGTACAAAGGGATCTGGGAGTGCTCATGGAGGATTCTCCAAAGGTAAACATGCAGGTTGAGTCCGTGATTAAGAAAGCGAATGCAATGTTGTCATTTATTTCAAGAGGGTTGGAATATAGAAGCACCGTTGTGCTACTGAGACTTCATAAAGCTCTGGTTACGCCCCATTTGGAGTACTGTGTCCAGTTTTGGGCCCCACACCTCAGGAAGGATATACTGGCACTGGAGCATGTCCATCGGAGATTCACACGGATGATCCCTGGAATGGTAGGTCCAACATACGAGGAATGGCTGAGGATCCTGCGATTGTATTCATTGGAGTTTAGAAGGTTAAGGGAAGATCTAATAGAAACTTACAAGATAATACATGGCTTGGAAAGGGTGGATGCTATGAAATTGTTTCCGTTAGGTGAGGAGACTAGGACCCGTGGGCACAGCCTTAGAATTAGAGGGGGTCAATTCAGAACAGAAATGCGGAGACATTTCTTCAGCCAGGGAGTGGTGGGCCTGTGGAATTCATTGCCACGGAGTGCAGTGGAGGCCGGGATGCTAATGTGGGAGGAAACCGGAGCACCCGGAGGAAACCCACGCAGACGCGGGGAGAATGTGCAGACTCCACACAGTTAGTCGCCTGACTCGGGAATTGAATCCGGGTCTCTGGCGCTGTGAGGCAGCAGTGCTAACCACTGTGCCACCGTGCCGCCCATAAGTGGAGTTGAAATGCCCATGATAAAATGGCGGAGTGGTCTCGATGGGCCGAATGGCCTTACTACCACTCCTATGTCTTATGGTCTTATGGTGTAAATCTTAGTGGCTTGGGGCTAGTATATGTACATGTTTCTAGAATGGGACAGCTGACAGGAAACAGTGAATTGAAATAAACAGACTCGTTAAGCAACAGCCTGACATTGTCTGTAAGGTCTGATTCTGTGAGCACAACTATATCCCAGATAGCCTATCACCTTCCGCAGATATCTCCTGTCTCACCAGCAGGACAGACACAGCAGAAGTGGCGGCACAGTAGGATACAGTTGGAAGGGAATTGCTTTGGGAGTCCTCAACAGTGTCTCTGTATCCCATGAAGTCTCATCGCGTTAGTTTACACATGGGAAAGGAAACCTCCTGCTGATTACCATGTACTAGCCTCTCTCAACTGATGAAAAGGAAGCATTGAGGGTAGCACGGACGCAAGATGCACTCTGGGTGGAGCATTTCAATGTCCACCTCCAAGATTATCTCAGTTACAGTATTACTGATCGAGCTGGCCGGGTCCTAAAGGATATAACTGCTAGACTGGTTCTGCGGCCGGTGGTGAAGGAACCAACAAGAGGAATATACATACTTGACCACAGCCTTACTATTCTGCCAGTTGCAGAAGTATCTGTCCATGACAGTATCGGTAAGAGCGGCAACCGCATAGTCATTGTGGAGACAAAGTCACATCTTCACATTGAGAATAACCTCCACCATTGTGGGTGGTACTATCACGGTTCGAAATAGGGCAGAATTCGAACAGATCTAGCAGCTCAAGTCTGGGTGTCCATAAGGTGTTGTGGAACATCAATAGCAGCAGAAGCAGCAGCAGCCACACAACTTCATGGCTGGCATATAGCCCTCGCAACAATTACCATCAATCCACAGGATCAACATTGGTTCAATGGAGTGTGCAGGATGGCAGGACAGCATCAGGCAAACCTGAAAATGAGATTTCAGCCTGTTGAAGCCACCAAACAGGACTATTGTGTGCCAAACAGCATAAACAGTAAGTGATAGACAGAGCTCAGTGATCCCACAAGCAAAGGATCAGATCGGAATATACATACTTGACCACAGCCTTACTATTCTGCCAGTTGCAGAAGTATCTGTCCATGACAGTATCGGTAAGAGCGGCAACCGCATAGTCATTGTGGAGACAAAGTCACATCTTCACATTGAGAATAATCTCCACCATTGTGGGTGGTACTATCACGTTTCGAAATAGGGCAGAATTCGAACAGATCTAGCAGCTCAAGTCTGGGTGTCCATAAGGTGTTGTGGGACATCAATAGCAGCAGAAGCAGCAGCAGCCACACAACTTCATGGCCTGGCATATACCCCTCGCAACAATTACCATAAATCCACAGGATCAACATTGGTTCAATGGAGTGTGCAGGATGGCAGGAGCAGCATCAGGCAAACCTAAAAATGAGATTTCAGCCTGTTGAAGCCACCAAACAGGACTATTGTGTGCCAAACAGCATAAACAGTAAGTGATAGACAGAGCTCAGTGATCCCACAAGCAAAGGATCAGATCTAAGCTCTGCAGTCCTTTGACACCTAGTTGAGAAATGTTGGGGACAATTAAACAATTCACTGGAGGAAGAGAATCTACAAATAACCCCTTCCACCATGATGGAAGAGCCCAGCACTTCAGTGTATAAGATAAGGCTGATGCATTCGCAACAATCTTCAGTCAGAAGTGCTGAGTCGATGATCCATTTCAGCCTCCGCCAGTGGTCCCCAGCGATTTAGTTACCAGTCATCAACCAATTCGACTCAGTCCATGTGATATCCAGAAACGGTTGGAGATACTGGATACTCCAAAGGGTACATACTCTGAGAACATTTTGGCAATAGTACTGAAAGCTTGTGCTCCATAACTTGCCACTCCCCTCGCCAAACTGTTTCAATACAGTTACAATGGCTTTTCCCGATTATGTGGAAAACTACCCCAAGTATCTCCTGTATATAAAAAAAGCAGAACCAATCCAATCTGGCCAATTACCACCCCATAAGTCTACTTTCGATCATTAGTGAAGTGGTGGAAGGTGTCAGTGCTTTTAAGCAGCGCTTGCTCAGCAATACCCTGGTCAATGATGCCCAGGTTGGGCTCCACGAGGGCCACTCAGCTCCTGACCTCATTACCTTGTTTCAAACATGGACAAAAGAGATGAATTACAGAGTTGGGGCGAGAGTGACAGTCCCAGAAAACAAGGCTGCCTTCGACCAAGTGAGGTATCAAGGGGCTTTAGCAAAACTGCAATCATTGGGTATTGGGGCAAACACCCCGCTGGTTAGAATCATACCTGACACGTAGGAAGATGGTCATGGTTGATGAAGGTCAGTCAACTCAGCTCCAGGAAAAGTCTGCAGGGAGTCCCTCGGGCAGTGGTCCCGGCCAAAAACGTCTTTAGGGCTGCTTAATCAATTACCTTCCCTCCATTTTAAGGTCAGAAATGGGAATTTTCGTCAATGATTGTACAATGTTCTGCAACATTTGTGGCTCCTCAGATACTGAAGCAGTCCATGTTCAAATGCAACAAGATCTGGACAGTATCCAGGCTGACAAGTGGCAAGTAATATACAGGCCACACAAATGCCAGACCGTGACCATCACCTATAAAATACAATCTAACCTGCCCCTTGGCATTCAATGGTGTTA
>NW_025215235.1:60030-63558 GCF_004010195.1 Chiloscyllium plagiosum | reverse complement strand
TCATCTACAATGCATAAGTCAGAAGTGTGATAGAAGACTCCCAATTTGCCTGGATGAGTGCAGCCCCAACAACACTCAAGAAGCTTTATACCATCCAGGACAAAGCAACCAGTTTGATTGTCCCTATATCCACAATGATCCAACATCAACGCTCAGCAGCAACAGTGTTTTACTATCTATATGCTGCAGTGAAATGATTCACCAAAGATCCTCAGAGACCATTTTCCCAACACACGACTAAGTCTATCTAGAAGGACAAGGGCTGCAGATGTATGGAAATACAATCATCTTTAGGTTCCCCTCCAAGCCATTCACCATCCTGACTTGGAAATATATCATCGCTCCTTCATAGTCGCTCCGTCAGAATCCTGGGATTCCCTCCCTAATGGCATTGGAGGTCAACAGCAGCAGGTGGACTGCAGCATTCAACAAAGCAGCTCAACACCACCTTCTCAAGGGCAACTAGGGTCAGGTAATAAATGCTGGCCCAGCCAGTGACACCCAGATTCACGAAATAAATAAATAGAAATTAACAGAGGAAGGTTGCTGAGGTGTCGCAGGGATCGGTGCTTGGGGCCCAGCTGTTCACAATACCCATTAAACATTGGGTTGCTGGAATCAGATACAATATATCCCAGCCTGCTGACAGCACTAACGGATGTTGGATTTGGAGTGGGTGAGGAGGATGTAAAAAGCACCGAGAAGACTAAGACAAGTGGAGTGAATGGGTAAATACGTGACAGATGGAGGACAATGGGGATAGAGGTGATGGTGTGCTCTTTGGTGGAAACGATAAATTGGCAGCCTACCATTTGAAAGGGATTGTTGAAACATGTTGATTTACAAAGGGACATATGCTACTTTTTGTTGTTTCCATCCGCATGAACCTCTGAGGCCCCTGCAGCTCAGTGAGTTCTGTAACCAGAAGTCAATACTGGGCATGGCATTGGCACGCTGACCAGTGTGTACAGACCCACCAAGTGGGGAGCTATAATACTGAAAAGGACCTGCATCTCTTTGTACACCAGTCGCTGAAAGCAATATTTCAGAAACAGAAAGCAGTGAGGAAGATAAATGGTGTGTTGACCTTCAAGTGTATTTCAGGAGGTTGTGAGTCCAGGAGAAAGGGTCTCTTACTGGAGCTGTATAGGCCCTTGGTGAGATATCATCTCGAAAATTGCGTAGTATCGTGTGAAGTTTTGGTATCCTTACCGAATAAAGGACAAACCTGACATTGAGGGAGAGCAGTGAAGGATGACCAGACTGATCTCTGGGATGACGGGCTTGTTGTGGGAGCAGAGTTTGGGAGACTGGGCCAGTATTCCATGGGGTTTAGGAAAATGAGTTTCGATCTCAGTGAAATAGACAAAACTCTGACAGGGTGAGACAGATTGGAAGCAGGGATGATAATTCCCCAGGCTGGGACATCTAAAACAAGGGGCCATAGTATTAGGTACAGGAAGGTCACTCTGCGTTGAGATGAGAATAATTGGCTTCACTCACTGACTGGTGAACCTGGGAAATTCTCTCGCACCTGGAAACCAAGACACTGATTATAAATAAGGATTTAGGGACAGTAAAGGGATGGTGGGAGAGCAGGAGTACGGTGTGGAAATGAAAGGCCAACCAACATTATATTGAATTGGTTAGCAAACTCGATGGACCAAACGTACTACTGCACCGCCTATTTTATAGCTTCCCAAGGTTACTCACATTAACGGATGTGTACATCGTGTGGGGTAAGTGCATTGAGGAGATTTTTCCCATGAACTAGAATGGGGGAGGCTCAATGTGTTGTATGACTTACTCCTTTCCCGATGTTTCTGTGCAGTCTGTGGGAAAGCTCTGTAAATGTTGTCTCAAGCTCTCAGATGTTCGGAAGGAGGCCGCTGCAGGGTCGACAGGACTGTGTTCCCATTCCCTTTTCCGATACTGATGTTGAGGCTGGGTCTTCTGTCCTGTTTCATCCTTTCAGACTTCGGAGTAGTTTGATACAAATGAGTGCCTTGCTTGGCCGTTTCAGAGACAATTGAAATGTTTATCACATGTCAGGGTCTTTAGAGTCACTTTAAGGCCACCCTTGGAAATCATGGGAGATTCACTTCCTAAAAGTACATTGGAGAAGGAAATTCTGTTTACAATCCATATTGGTTTCAAGGTCACTGTTTCTGACACCAGATTTTAGATCTCGATATTTTATTAATTGTCCTTAACTTCCACCCACTGCCAGATCATTAGCCTGGTCTGTATTAGTAATCCAGTGACATTTCCACATCAGCACCATGTCCACATAGGAACCTGTCGGAAACCACACTGAGCAGGTTATTTCTGTGCTGCTTGACAGCTCTGTCAAAAAGAACTCCCACCAATGTGACTGTCGTGATGGAATTGAGGGGATGGTAAATGGTCAGATTGTAATTATTCCCGTTTTAGGGGACGGGACTTAGCTGAGTAATTTTCCACATTGCCAGGGAGATGTCAGAGTTGGAGCTGGAATGAAACAGCTTCCCCAGGGACATGGCTTGTTGTGCAGCACAAGTCTTCAGTTCTATTGCAGGAATGGAGCCAGGACCCATTGTCTGTGTCATATCTACTGTGGTCAGCTGTTTCTTCATGTCACGGGCAGCGAATCAAATTAGTTGAAGACTGGCATCTGTGATTTTGTGGGCATCATAATGAGTCGATGAGGTGTATCATCGACTCAACACTTCTGGCAAAAGATGGTGCAGACAAAACATCCTTCTCTTTTACACTGATGTGCAGGCCTGTTCCATTATTTAGGAAGGGGATATTTGTGGATCCCTTTCCTCCAGTCATTTGTTTAATCGTCCATCACCATTTATAACTGAATATGACAGGACTGCAGGGCTTCGATCAGATCTGTTGGTCATGTCCGTTAGCTTTAATGAGTTAGCATCAGGTTAACGTTCATGTGATTCTGACTCTGACATGTTCACCCACACTCGTCACTGAGCCATAGATGATGTTGATGGTAATGACAGACTGAGATGTTACCCTGGCAAATAGGTACAGGTTGTGGTTGAATGCAGATTTGCTTCTCCTGCTGCTGTGGCCTACAGCACTACATGAATACGCAGTTTCGAGCTGCAATATCTGCAATGCAATTCTGCTGTCTGTTCCCCAATTCTCACTGAAACCCATTCACCCATCAGCCCCGCACTCAGTGGCCTGACCTGGTTTCTGATGTGGAAATACTTCCATTTTCAAATTCTCATTCTGCTGAGGGTGTGTCTCCCCGGGTCTTGCTTCCAAACTGACACATTCCACAAAAGCATTTAACTGATCTTAATTCAAATGTTTAATTCACCTGAATCTTTTTCCTTGAGAAATGCCATCTTCTGTGTTTAAAGTGAATGTGTTTCCTCCGTTTCCCGCCCTGACCATGATTAAGAGCTCTGTAGACAATAGACAATAGGTACAGGAGTAGGCCATTCTGCCCTTCGAGCCTGCACCACCATTCAATATGTTCATGGCTGATCATCCTTAATCAGTATCGTGTTCCTGCCT
>NW_025215235.1:58072-59988 GCF_004010195.1 Chiloscyllium plagiosum | reverse complement strand
TCTGGAAAACAATTACCAACGCATCCACGATTTCTCGAGCCACCTCCTTCAGTACCCGGGTTCTAGACCATCAGGCCCCGGGGACTTATCAACCTTCAGACCTAACAGTCTCTCCAACACCAATTCCTGGCAAATATAAATTCCCTTAAGTTCAGGTCCTTCAGCCACTGTTACCTCAGGGAGATTGCTTGTGTCTTGCCCAGTGAACACAGATCTGAAGTACCCATTTAATTCCTCTGCCATTTCTTTGTTCCTTGTAATATATTCCCCTGTTTCTGTCTTCAATGGCCCAATTTTAGTCTTAACCATTTTGTTTTTTGTCTTTCACATACCTAAAAAGATTTTTACTATCCTCCTTTATATTTTTGGCCAGTTAACTTCGTACCCCATTTTTTTCTCTGCATATTCGCTTCTCAGTAATCCTCTGTTGTTCTTTAAAATTTTCCCAGTCCTCCGTTTTCCCACTTATCTTTGCTGTGTTATACTTTTCCTCTTTTAACTTTATTTGTTTCTTAACTTCCCTCGTCAGCCACGGCCACCCATGACTCCTCCTAAGATCTTTCTTCCTTTTTGGAATGAACTGATCCTGCATCTTCTGCATCATACACTGAAGTATCTGCCATTGTTCCTCCACTGTCATCCCTGCTAAGGTATTGCACCATTTAACTTTGGCCAGCACCTCCCTCATAGCTCCATAATTCCCTTTATTCAACAGAAATATTGTCACTTCCGATTATACCCTCTCCCTCTCAAATTGCAGATTGAAACTTATTGGATTATGGTCACTACTTCCCAATGGCTCCTTCACTTCGAGGTCCCTGATCAATTCTGGTTTTTGCACAATACCAGATCCAGAATTGCCTTCTCCCTGGTCGGCTCCAGCACCAGCTGTTCTAAGAATCCATCTCGGAGGCACTCCACAAAGTCTCATTCTTGAGGTCCAATACAATCCTGATTCTCCCAGTCTACCTGCATGTTGAAATCCCCAATAACAACTGTTGTAATATCTTTGCGACAGGCCGATTTCAGCTCTAGATTTCACTTACAACCGACATCCAGACCACTGTTTGGGGGCCTGTAGATAACTCCCAATAGGGTCTTTTTACGCTTAGAATTTCTCAGCTCTATCCACACTGACTCTACATCCCCTGACTCTGGGTTCCCCCGCACAAGGGACTGAATCTCACCTCTTACCAACAGGACCACCCGACCCCCTCTGCCCGTCAGTCTGTCCTTACGATAGCACGTGTAGCCTTGAATATTCATTTCATAAGCACTGTCCACTTGAAGCCACGCCTCAGTTATCACCAGAACATGGTATCTGCCAAGTTTCAAAAGAGTCTCAAGCTCATCCATCTTATTTATCATGCTTCGTGCATTCATATTTAAAGTATTTTTTAATTTGTTAAATGCCCTCACTCTTCGCATCAACTCCTATTTCACGCAACCTTACAGTATGATCCCTTTTTGCGTTTTCTGCTTCATTGATACAGTTATCCTTCTTGACTTCCCTTGTTCTAACTTTCCCTTCAATTTCCTTCTTTTACATCCAGTTTGTCCCCTCCACACTCCCCTCGCCCCACTTAGTTTAACCGTAGCTGTGTTGCAGTAGCAAACCTGCCTGTCAAAATGCTGGTCTCCAACCTATTAAGGTGCAAACCGTCTCTCTTGTATCATTTAGGTTTACCACAAAACATACCCCAATGATCCAAGAATTTAAATCCTTGCTTCCTGCACCAGTTCCCCAACCACACGTTCAAGTCCATTATCTTACTGTTTCTGGCCTCATTAGACTGAGGAACTGGAAACAAACGGGAGATAATCACACTGGACATCCTGCTTTTCAGCCTTCTTCCTAGTTCTCCGAAGTCCCGCTGTAGTATGTTCCTCCTCTTCTTCCCAACATCATTTGTGCC
>NW_025215235.1:53465-58060 GCF_004010195.1 Chiloscyllium plagiosum | reverse complement strand
CTGTTTCCAAACGATTCAACTTGTTCCTGGCAGGTACTTCCCCCGGAGTCTCTTGCACCTGTCTCCTCTCTGCCTTCCTCATCGTCTGCTCTCTTCTGGTATGGTCGGTGTAATAACCTCACTGAAGGTCTTGCCCAGAAAGATATCATGCTCTCGGATGAGCCTAAGGTCCTCGAGTTCTTTCATCAGCGCTGCAACCTGCTCGGTCAGTAGCTGAACGTGTACACACTTTCCACACTTAAACGAGCCAGACAGACCAGAGTCGTTGACCTCCCACATCAAGCACATAGCACACTGAACCAGCTGGGCAGTCATGTCTTCACCCTCTTCAACTGTGGAGTAATCACTTCACTCAACCTCCTTGTCAAAGACTTCTGAGCAAAAGCCTCACTCTTCACTCCATAGGAACTTCCTTGGACTCTCTAGTGTCAGTGATGCGAGCCTTATGTAGTTTCAGAGCCAATGAATTCTTTGGATTCCAAATCATCTTCACCACATTGTATGTTTTCTCTTTTGTTCTGTGGCCTTATCACTCATGGCTGCCTTGTCCTCCCATGAGTATGTTTCATCTTCGTGGGGTTGCATTTCTGGTATTATCTTCCGACGTATCCCCAGAAACTCCTGCCATTGCTGCTCCATGGCCTTTCATGCTCAGCTCCCCTTCTAATTAACTCTAGCCAGCTCCTCCTGCATGGCTTTGTAGTTACATTGCTCAATTATAATCACATTACATCTTGAAGAGAACATTAGATATAAACTGAAAGGAGGAGTTTTGAGAGATGGGCGACGAAGAATAATTGCTGGATTTCTAACCGAGATGCAAAGGGAGAACGAGAGAGAGGATATAGATATGGAGATGTGGAAAATGAGAAAACTACATTATCGAAAGAAGTAGATGTATATCCCTCAATGCTTGGCAATGCCTGTGTGTTGTGGTCCTTTGTTAGTGCACGTACAACAGAGTAATATGTTCAAATGCTGGGTCTGATGCCAGAACCTTTCCTCCAATAATATGACAGACACTAACTTTGGAAAGAACCCAGCAGGCCAATGTATTGAATTCACGGTAGAAAGGGGATTAACTAAAATAAGTTGGGACACGAGAAGAAAGAATTTATAACACACATCCTGATAAGAATGAGACTAGTGTTGGGAATCCCAAAAAAGGGGGAACGTTGAGAGAAAGGGATGTTATCACTTCAGATGAGGATCAAATAATGTGTTCATGCTTTATAAATTTTATACATCGTGTGCATCATTTTTCACTAACTGTGTCTCCGTTGTTCATTCAGAATGTGCTGTACACATATGAACAATCTTCCTTATCTGAACACACACTGTTGTGTATTAAACAGTGTGTATAAAATCATTTTTCCTCCATTTCAGACAGTCCTGTTGCCGTGCTAGCAGGACAAATGAACACTAACTGGCCACCAAAAGACATGACGCACTATCACAAAGAAGGACACCACGTTGACTGTGACAACACACACTTCCTAGGACAAAGCCACGCACGAAACTTCTGAGATGCATGACATTCCAGCCAGAAGTCCATCAATAAACACATCAATTTAGATCCTATCTACCTTCCCTTGAAAAAAACTGGAAATAACATCACGCACCTTAAGAAACCAAGACCTAGAAATAGAGAGGTGGGACATACCACCAATGCGTCACCAGAGACTCTCCCTGATGATGTTACCTAGTCATGGTGACGAAACATCTGAAAACAAACCTTCAAGCTCAGCGAGCTCACTTACATGCTTGTAAATGGCTATCTTTCTCTTAATAGTGGAATTTGGGACTTCTCTGTCATTCATCTTTTAACAGATTACGAGGCGAGGTGAGCTTTTCTGTGTGTGTGATCTTAATTAACAGAAGGATTAGACATCGACATCATAACGGTTTGAGAGCTGGCGTATGTGATTTGAATAGATTTTGGCTTTAAACGTTCCCAGCAGATTCCATAACTTAGCAGTTAGTGACCTAGATCTTCAAATAAAATAGGTGACAAAATTCATTTAATTTTGTTTACTTGTGGATGGTTAAATCAAAAGAAATGGTTTTTAACATTACTAAGGAGGTTCTGAGGTTTGAAGATGATTCACAAATTTGCTAAGAAAGTGTACAAAGACAAAGGAAGGGCACACTTTCAGAATTAACATGTAGATTAGAGTTGGGTTTCACCAGAGACATAAGGAAAATTGTAATCATAATGGAGTTGGGCAAGCACTTTTGGTGTATCAGAGAAGCAAGAAACTGCAGTCGAATTGGAAAAAACTTAAATTGCAGGTGGGGTAGCTGGAGTTAGAAGATAAAGAGAGACAGAAAGAGAGGGAGAAGATATAGAAAGAGAAAGAGGGGAAAAAGGAAGAGAGGGAGAATTTGAAATTCAGAAGTTTGGAATTAGATAAGAAAGTTAAATTAGCAGGATGAAGATGAAGGGAGAACGTAGGGATGTATACATCTGTGTTAATACATTGCCATATTTCGGTGAGAAAAATGCCAAAACCTTTTTATTTCATTTGCAAAATTGGCTGGGCAGATGGCGTGTACAATTAGCCTGTGGGTAATGCGAGTTCAGACTAAGATGGTTGGCACAGCTTGAGAGATATGTGCAGTTCTGTCACATGAGGGAGCAAGAGATTACGCAGCTGTCAAACGGGCCATTTTGAGTGCTTATGAATTGGTACTAGAAGAATATAGACAGCGGTTCAGAAATATAGAGACGGAACCAGGTCAGACTTATATTGAGTTTCAAAGAATTAATCACAGTCATTTTGATAAATGGGTGCAGGCCTTAAAAATGGATAAGGCCTGTGAGGCCCGATGGGAGATTATTCTGTTGGACAAGTTTAAAGACTCACTTCCAGAGATGGTAAGATTTCATGTGAATGAGCAGGAAGTTCACGAAGTGAGAAGCACAACAGGAATGACAGTTAGAATAGCTCAAGAGGGCAGTGCTAATTTGAACGGTTGGATCTGGGATGAGGTTGGGGGAGGGGCGATTTGGAAATTGGTGAAGTCAACATTGATGCTGTATAGTTTGACGGTTTCAGCTGTCCTACCACCTATCCACTTCACCCTCCTCTCCGACCTATCACTATCAGACCCCACCTACATCTTCCTATCATCTTCCAAGCTACCTTCCACCCAGCTCCACCCCGACCCTCCTATTGAATTCTCAGCCCCTTCCGCCTTCCTTGCCTTCCACTTTCCTGCTGAAGGACTTATGCCTGAAATGTCAACTCTCCTGCCCCTCGGATGCTGCTGATCTGCTGTGCTTTTCCAGCCCACACTTTTCAACTTTGGTCTCCAGCATCTGCAGTCCTCAATTTCCCTCGGCCTCGAATATTAAGAGATGGAAGTATTTTCACTCTTTCGGACATGTCACGCAACAGCGAGATAATTTGTGAAATTGGGACAGAAATTAAGCATTCCCGTGTGTAACATTAGATGGAGTGCCAAATCAAGGTTGGGGAAGTAACAGTGAGATTGAGTGACAGATTGTCATTTCCAGAAATACAGTTTGTTCTTGAGAATGATTTAGCCGGATCCAAGGTAGGAGAGGCACCCCTTGTGGTGGAGAAGCAAAAGTAAGGTCAGGGAACTGGGGAATTAAAATAAAAATATCCAGGGATTTTTCCAGACTATGTAGTAAAAAGATCCCACTGTCATACGTTACAACAGAAAGGAAAACCAAAGGAGAAAGCCAAAGGAGTTGATGCACGGAAGACTCTGCTAAAGCATTTCTAGTGTCTGGAATGCACAAGGACGTGGTTAGTTTTTGTTGTAGATGTCATACAAACCAAATGGTAGGTACGTCACAGGCAGTAATAAAACCAGCACCGTTGTTGCCAATTACTGTATTCGAAGAACCTTTCTCACGGGTTATGATTAGTTGTGTAGCTCCCCTTTCTGAAATAAAAGTGGAAACCAATATCTGCTGATCATAATGGATGTGTCTACCTGATTTCCAGGGATAATTCCATTAAAGCAAAAAACGATGTAGAGGAGTTGGTAGCTGTCTTTACTCGCTGTGGGCTACACAGTGTGATTCAGTCAGACCAAGAATCTCATTTTACCGCTCAGCTGTTTAAGGACGTCATGGATAGCTTTGGCATACAGCAGTGTAAGTCAAGTGCATCCCTAATCCCAGGGAGCCTTGGAAAGTTGGCATCAGATGCTGAAGACAATATTAACAGCGTACTGCCAGAATTACCCGAATGATTCGAATAAAGGCGTCTCATTATCTTGTTTGTCATTAGAGATGCCCCAAACAAAACTACTCACTTTACATCATTTGAGTTAATATTAGTACATGAAGTGAGAGGTCCTTTGAAATTAATTAAATATAAATTGACAGGACCAAAGTCGGAGATCTCACACTTGGATTATGTATCTGAGATGAGGGAGAAATTAGATGGTGTAGGTGAGTTAGCTAAACAGCACCTGAAGAGGCACAGTATAGAGTAATGCAGGTGGCAGATTAAACACTCTGAAACTTTGATGGTTTCCCGTGGGGATGAAGTATTAGTATTGCTACCAGTGGTAGAAAACCCCTTCAAAGCCAGGTTTAGTGGCCCCTTTCAAAT
>NW_025215235.1:48286-51839 GCF_004010195.1 Chiloscyllium plagiosum | reverse complement strand
AGCAGGATGAGAGTACACAGCTATTGGAGCCTGTTACTCAGTAGTAGCAGGAGGAGAGCACGCAGATTTTGGAGCCTGTTACTCAGGAACACCATGTCGAGAGCACACAGTTTTTGGAGACTGTTACTCAGGATTAGCAGGAGGAGGGCACACAGCTATTGGAGCCTGTTACTCAGGAGTAGCAGGTGGAGATCACACAGCTATTGGAGCCGGTTACTCGGGAGCAGCAGGAGTTGGGCACACAGATGTTGGAGCCTGTTACTCAGGAGTAGCAGGAGGAGGGCACACAGCTTTTGTAGCCTGTAACTCAGTGGCAGCAGCTGGAGGGCACACAGCTATTGTAGCCTGTAACTCATGCGTAGCAGGGGGAGGGCACGTAGCTATTGGAGCAAGTTACTCAGGAGTAGCAGCAGGAAGGCACCCAGCTATTGGAGCTTGTAACGCAGGGCAGCAGGAGGAGGGCACAGAGCTATTGGAGCCTGTAACTCAGTGGCAGCAGGAGGAGGGCATACAGCTATTGGAGCATGTTACTCAGGAGCAGCAGGTGGAGAGCAAAAGAGCTATTGGAGCCTGTAACTCAGGCGTAGTAGGTGGAGGGCACAAAGGTATTGGAGTCTGTCACTCAGGACTATCAGGTGGAGAGAAAACAGCTATTGAAGCCTGTTACTCAGGGGCAGCACGAAGAGAGCACACCGCTATTGGAGCCTGTTACTCGGGTCCATCAGGAGGAGAGCATGCAGCTATTGGAGCCTGTTACTCAGGAGTAGCAGGAGGAGAGCACGCAGCTATTGGACCCTGTTACTCTGGAGCAGCATGTGATCAGCACACAGCTATTGGAGCCTGTTACTCAGGAGCAGCATGGGGAGAGCACACAGGAATTGGAGCCTGTTACTCTGGAGAAGCAGGAGGTGGAGAGCACACAGCTATTGGAGCCTGTTACTCAGGAGCAGCAGGAGGAGAGAACACAGCTATTGGAGCCTGTTACTCAGGTGTAGCAGAGGGAGGGTTCACAGTTATTGGAGCCTGTTACTCGGGGCCAGCAGATGGAGAGCACACAGGTATTGGAGCCTGTTACTCAGGAGCGGCAGGAGGAGGGCACACAGCTATTGGAGCCTGTTACTCAGGAACAGCAGGTAGAGAGCACACAAGTTCTGGAGTCTGTTCCTCGGGGCTGCAGGTGGAGACCACACAGGTATTGGAGCTTGTCACTCAGGACTAGCAGGAGGAGAGCACACAGCTATTGGAGCCTGTTACTCGGGGGCAGCAGGAGGAGAGCACACAGCTATTGGAGCCTGTTACTCAGGAGCAGCAGGAGGTGAGAACACAGCTATTGGAGCCTGTTACTCAAGAGTAGCAGAGGGAGCGTTCACAGCTATTGGAGCCTGTTACTCGGGGCCAGCAGGAGGAGAGCTCGCAGCTATTGGAGTCTGTTACGCAGGAGCAGCATGTGGTGAGCACACCGCTATTGGAGCCTGTTACTCAGGAGCAGAAGGAGGAGAGCACACAGCTATTGGAGCCCGTTACTCAGTTGCAGCATGTGGAGAGCACACAGCTATTGGAGCCTGTTACTCAGGAACAGCCGGTGGAGAGCACACACCTATTGGAGTCAGTTTCTCGGGAGCAGCGGGAGGAGATCACACAGCTACTCGAGTCTGTTACTCGGGGCCAGCAGGAGGAGAGCACGTAGATATTGGAGTTTGTTACTCAGGAGCAGCAGGAGGAGGGCAAACACCTGTTTTGTAGCCTTATAACCCAGGAGCAGCAGGAGGAGAGCACACAGCTATTGGAGCCTATACTCAGGAGTAGCAGGAGGAGGGCACATAGGCATTGGAGCCTGTTACTCAGTAGCAGCAGGTGGACAGCACACAGGTATTGGAGCCTGTTACTCAGGAGCAGCAGGAGGAGAGCATACTGCTATTGGAGCCTGTTACTCAGGAGCAGCAGTAGGAGAGCACACAGCTAATGGAGCATGTTACTCAGGAGCGGCAGGAGGAGAGCACACAGCTATTGGATCCTGTTACTCAGGAGATGCAGGTGGAGATCACACAGCTATTGGAGCCTGTTACTCAGATCAATCAGGAGGAGAGCACGCAGCTATTAGAGCCTGTCACTGAGGAGTAGCAGGAGGAGCGCACGCAGCTATTGGAGCCTCTTACACAGGAGCCGTATGTGGTGAGCACACAGGTATTGGAGCCTGTTACTCATGAGCAGCAAGAGGAGAGCACGCAGCTATTAGAGCCTGTCACTGAGGAGTAGCAGGAGGAGGCCACGCAGCCATTGGAGCCTGTTACTCAGGAGCAGTATGTGGTGAGCACACCGCTATTGGAGCCTGTTACTCAGGAGCAGCAGGAGGGGAGCACACAGGTATTGGAGTCTGTTACTCAGGTGCAGCAGGAGGAGAGCACACTACTATTTGAGCCTGTTACTCAGGAGCAGCAGGAGGAGAGCACACAGCTATTCGAGCCTGTTACTGAGGGGTAGCAGGAGGAGGGCACGCAGCCATTGGAGCCTGTTACTCAGGAGCAGTATGTGGTGAGCACACAGCTATTGGAGCCTGTTACTCAGGAGCAGCAGGAGGGGAGCACACAGGTATTGGAGTCTGTTACTCAGGTTCAGCATGTGGAGAGCACACAGCTATTGGAGCCTGTTAGTCAGGAACAGCAGGTGGAGAGCACACACCTATTGGAGTCAGTTTCTCGGGAGCAGCGGGAGGAGATCACACAGCTACTCGAGTCTGTTACTCGGGGCCAGCAGGAGGAGAGCACGTAGATATTGGAGTTTGTTACTCAGGAGCAGCAGGAGGAGGGCACACACCTGTTGGAGCTTGTTATCCAGGAGCAGCAGGAGGACAGCAAACAGCTATTGGAGCCTTTAACTCAGGAGTAGCAGGAGGAGGGCACACAGGCATTGGAGCCTGTTACTTAGGAGCAGCAGGTGGACAGCACACAAGTATTGGAGCCTGTTACTCAGGAGCAGCAGGTGGAGAGCACACAGGTATTGGAGTCTGTCACTCAGGACTAGCAGGTGGAGAGAAAACAGCTATTGATGCATGTTACTCAGGGGCAGCAGGAGGAGAGCACACAGCTATTGGAGCCTGTTACTCAGGAGCATCAGCAGGAGGGCACACAGCTATTGGAGCCTGTTACTCAGGAGCAGCAGGAGGAGGGCACACAACTATTGAAGCGTGTTACCCAGGAGCAGCAGGATGAGAGCAAACAGCTACTGGAGCCTGTAACTCAGGAGAAGCAGGAGTTGGGCACACAGGTATTGGAGCCTATTACTTAGGAGCAGCAGGTGGAGAGCACACAGGTATTGGAGCCTGTTCCTCAGGAGCAGCAGGTGGTGAGCACACAGCTATTGAAACCTGTTATTCAGGAGCAGCAGGAAGAGAGCACGCAGGTATTAGAGCCTGTAAGTCAGGAGCGGCAGGGGGAGAGCAGACAGGTATTGAAACCTGCTACTCAGGATCACTAGGAGGAGAGCACACAGCTATTGGAGCATGTTACTCAGGAGCAGCAGGAGGATGGCACACAGCTATTGGAGCCTGTTACTC